>NC_056741.1:1488018087-1488163087 GCF_019279795.1 Protopterus annectens | reverse complement strand
AAAATATCACTCTTTAGATTGGGTAAAACACACGGCAAAAATGAATGATTTGACTTCCCAAGATGTTAATAGCTAACTGATAGTACAAAAGCTGTAAAACAAAATATTGCCTCAACAAGGCACATACTGATTTCACCAATTAATTAATGTCTCATATTATTAACGGTTCTCATTCCAAAGAAACTTTACAGGCCAGTGAAGCAGAGACAAAGTTCATACTTGCAATATTGCAAGTGGCATAAGCTAGAATAGATTGGCATATTGCCTTTACATAAAGCACCTTAATGAATGTAAGCATACACAATATGCTAAAGAAATACTTCTGTGTAATGTATTCAAACAAGAACCTATGGAAATGGCCTTATTAAAAATAAGGGAAAACATTTAAAAGGCTATTGTCTAACACCAACAGTAATTGTAATTGTGATAACAGCTCCTGGAGTGCTTTTGGGTAGTACCATCTTAAAGAGATGACTGACCCATTTAAGTGACTGAGAACAATTTAGAACTGTAGCAGCCTATGGTAGGGTGTTACCAGAAAACCTTCTGGAAACTAGCTTAAGTTTAAAACAGAAATTGGCAGAGAAGTCTGTATCCCGAGTTCAAAAGATGCATCTACGGTGCAAGTATGTTTTGTGAATGTTTGGTGAAAAGTATTAAAAAATATACTTTTGTCCTATGAGGAATGCTGTTGCTGCTTCCTTTGTAAAGAGCAGCTCTATACTGGAATTTTCTGTATGTTTTTTATATGTGAGTATAAGAAATTTGCAGAGTACTTTCCATCAGCAAGCTACCATGCTATGACCTTTGAGTTAACTTTAAAGGGCTGTTTAAGTACGGAATCAAAACCTGAAAAACAAAGATCAATCTGCGCTTCCTTTTCCATCTTGTGGGTGAAACTGTTGTCTTCCAGCTACTAGTGCTGTTTTATTTTTGTGTGTGTTATACTGACAAGCAGCAGACTGACTATCCCTATTTTATGCTGAACTGAATCAGCTAAATTCTGTTTGAAATTCTGAAGTAAAGGAGTTTGACTTTTCCTGCTTGGAAAAAAAAACATGTATGAAACTCTACAAATAATGCCGTATGCTACTTAAAGTACATGAACTTCTGCCATACCTGCAGCTTCTGTACTGTAGTAAGTTAACTGTTGTTTACATTAGCATTTTCACACCTCCTAGGTTTCACAATCATGGGTAAACCACCAATGTGAGTTGTGGCTTAGTCAAGGCTCACCACAAGTTAGGTGTTTTTAGTGCCCTGGAGTTGGCTCAGATTTTTGTAGCTCAAAAGAACAGTTGCAATATTGTTCAGTACCTCTGGAGTTCATTTGGGCATTTCTGTCCTTGCAGCTCCTCTGTCACTGTATGATAAGGATATGGTAATGATTATGTTATACTCTGTTACCTCCTATGGGTATTTTCATCTTTAATTATCCTTTGGTTGTATTCCTCTCTGGTGCTCAGTAGGTACATTAAATGAGGGTCAGTCAGTGTCTCACTTCCACTTGAATTAAATGTATGGGGAGTGAATATTATGTCTCTTACAGGATATTCTTCATGAAACTGACAACTTGTCTAATACTACTCTGGATAACTAATGTATAATACAGTATTTTCTGTAGCAGCTTTAAACCACGAGCAAGCAATTCATAGAGAACTTCACACTATGATATTATGGCTATGTTGGGGAAAAGAAGTAACATTTTATTTTGTATTGTTATATAATAATTAGAAATGTATTTTAAACAATGTAATTGCTTTTTGAAATGAAGAACTGCATTTTTATAGTTTTGTGTGAATGTAGATAGTGCATTACTTTTGCAAAGACAGTCTGCATACCAGACTTGTTTGTCTTTAGTCAGTTTGGCAGCTAAATGAAGGTTGTGTACACTAGTTGAAAGTGAACTGGTTCCAATTGGAGACATCATGAGGGGTCAGTCTGACTTGTAACGTAACTCATCAAAAAACTTTTTTTATGATGAGATACAAAAGTTCACCAAGGACAGGTGGATAATGGATAGGCAGAATCCAGTAAGTGATCAGAAAAAATTACTTTAAAGGTGTACAGGCAGTAAGTAATAGAGAGTTTGCAGACGTTTCATGCATATTTTGCAGGCACAGCATGAGTTAGAAATGCCTACTTAGGGTATTTTGATTTGTTAAACAGCCCTTTGCATTGTATACATCATGTACACCATATACTTTTAAAGCATCGAATAATGTGGTGTGTATTATAGTTCTGTGGGATCATTTTGCTATACTCCTGATTCCCCTTACAAATTTGTAACATATTTGTCCAACAAAACACAATGGGGGGGATTCAGTAACCCTCCGTGTAGGACGAACGAAGTCCTACTCGGAGACTTCCGTCTAAGAGTTAGACATCACCGCGTCATGCATATGCATGAGGGCGCACTGACTCAACTACCAGGCTAACACGGAGTGTGTAGGAGTGCAGGGGGTGTGTCAGACTGCCGAGCAGTCCAAATATCCACACCCCTGCAAGTGCCTAACTCTGCAAATGTCAGCAGATATGAGCGAGTCCGCTCAAATGTGTATACCCCTAACACTACACTTCCCCACATTAAAAAGCCCTGTACAAATGAAATAAAATGTAAAACAATTTTTTTTTATTATTCACCATATAGCTGCCTGTATTTGCGCGTGTGTGCATGGGTGTGCCCATTGCTTAGCTACAGTTAGCAGTTTAGACATCGAAGAGGATAATAAACCACCTATATGCAAATTAAGCCAAATAGCAATAGTGTAGTGGTAGAGCATTCGCACAAACAGGAGGCATTCCCAGTTCAAGTCCCCCCACTCCCCCTTCCATTTTCTGAAGGAAATCCGTGCATAAAAATAATTCCTGACATTTACCTTTTAAATTACATTAAAATGCATTGAAATGGCCTATGTATTAGTGAACGATATTTTAAATATATATAAGAAAGTGAAACGGTCATGCATAATAATGAATGCATAAGTAACCTATCTTAAGCAATGTGAAGCACTTCTAAGAAACGTTTACCAGTAATAAGCACATTTAAGAATAATTTCCCATAGCTAAGCACTGCTTTAACTAGCGCAATAGGTTTGCGCGGAGCTGCGCATTGCGCCAACCAGCGAAAACTAAACATGTTTGCGTGGAGGTGCGCACCGCGCTAGCTAACGCAACATCGGGCAATGTAGAGCAATGTAGAGCAACATCGAGCAACATTGGGCAAAGTTGAGCAAAGTCGGCTAAACCCAGCCACACCACCTACCGGTCAGGCCAGTAGTAAAATAAAAATGCAATGACAGGTCTCGAACCCGGGATAGTGTGCATCATAATCATAGTAGCAATCCACTAAGCCATGACAGGATTTGATGTTCATGGACTGTCAACACATATAAACATATGAATCAAACTTTACCCAGTGCTAAGCAGGTGTGCACTCAGTTGAGAACTTTCAAATCCGGCCAATCACAAATAAGTGCGGGAAATGAGACATATTTAAGCTCCATAGGTGGGAATACTCGCCATAACTGGTTGCAGCTCCCATCTGCAGGCAGCAATGTCTGGTGTCAGAGAGGGATCTCGCTTCCGAGCGCATTGGTGGGGCATTGAGGAGTCAAAACTGATGGTTTGGCTCCTCGTCCATTGTCATGATGCTAGACTCCTGCAGGGCCAGTTCCAGGGCACGGAATACAAAGCGGAGGCCTGGAACCGTCTCGCACATGAACTCACCAGTGCCACAGGCATCCCTCGGACTGGTGAGCAGGTTAGACATCACCATGCAGACCTGAAGAGAAGCAAGCAGGACCTACTGAATCAATGGATACAGGAGGCCCGTGGGATGCAAAATGCCCCACTACTGAGTAGGTAACCATGGACTGAAGTATGTAAAGATTGCTAGTGTAGTCGATAGTATGGATAGGTATATGTCTCAATATCACTTCATTTACTTCACAGCTGCAGGTGTCCGTGCTGCGAATCAGCAAGCCTATGCAGATAGGCTGCTAAGGCTGCGCCACCAGGCAGGTTAGTCATTTTTCTGCATGTACTGTTATATAAAATAAGTGAGAGAGCCTGGCTAAAAGTGTCTCAGCCCAATAATAAAGATATAATAAGGCTTGAATAACTTGTCTGCATGAACTGTTATGTAAAATAAGTGAGAGAGCCTGAAAAAGAGTGTTGTAACCCATTAATAAAGGTATAATAAGTCCTGAATTATCTCTCTGCATGTATTGTTATATAGAATAAGTGAGAGAGCCACAAAAAGAGTGTTGTAAACCATAAATGAAGGTATAATACATCCTGAATAAGATGTCTGCATGCACTGTAATAACAAATAAATGAGAGACCACTAGAAAAGTGTGTAATGTAATTAATAAAGGTATAACACCTGTAGTGTGTCCGTGTCACTTTCTTTGAAATGTAGATGTACTCTTGCAGTATAGAAATAGCAGTGTTGTATTAAGCACTGCCAACCCACACTTGGGTAGGCCCATAGAAAGAGTACGAAGGGAGTGCCAGTATCTCTTAAGCATATATACAGTCCTCAACTGTAGTTTCAAGCCTGGCATGTATAGGTAAATCTGGCACATGAGTAGTTTGTAATTGTGTGCACTGGAAATGTCAGTGTGCTGCTAGAAATGTAGGGGGCTGTTAAAATATAACTGATAATGTCACCTGAACACATCCAGATATGTAGACATATGAATATAAATAAAATATATAAATACGTAGCAGTAACATCTGCATCCTGGACAGTTTGTATAATAGATCCAGGTCAGGTACATAAGGGACTAGCGAAACACATCCCACAATGTAATGGACATTGCCTAGTGCAATAATACATGTAGGGGATATATACCTGCAGTCAATAGGAATGTAGTGTAAAATATAAGTTCATATAAGTTGTTAATGGAGGTATCTTTTTACACCTTACTGTATGTGCATAAACAATGCAATTCCACACCTCAATGGGTATGTGTAATCTCAAAACATTTGTTGGGACATATGTCCTATTGGTTTATAAATATCTGCATAACTTTGATGCATGTGCCCTGTTCAAACATCACAATCTTGGTGGCCTATTGCCACCATTCATTCCTGCATGCTGTTGGAATGTCCACTGTCATTCAATATATGAATGTGCTATGCTTGCTGTTCAACTGTTGGAACTCTGGTGTGTTGGGTTAATGGGAATATTACTGCATGCTGTTACAACTAATTTGGAATGCTGTTGGCTATAATGTCATTAAATTCACCTAAACACAGAATCTATGGGAAGGCCGGTCCCAGTGGAGCCACCTGTCCCACCTCAGCTGGCGATGACACCTGGCACCAGCAGGTCCGGTGCCCAGCCCGGGACCTCCTCCTCCATTGGCCCTGTGCCACCTTCAGGTGGAAGCGCTGCAGGGGATGGGGCTCGTCCCCCCCATGCAAGCGTGGCTGGAGGAGGGCCACCTGTCACCCTCCAAAGGGTCCAGGCTCTGGTGCGTAGGGAGATCTAGCGTTCAGTCGCTGATCCCCTATGCCAGCTCGAGGCAACAGTGGAGTGACTCACAGGTGAGCCTGCCCCTCCTATGCAGCCCCCAGTACAGCCACCCTCTGGGCTGTGAAGGTGCAGTGGTGACTGCCCATGGGTGGGGATCTCAGTTCCACTGTTACCATCTGTGGGCTCATGGGCTTGCGATTTCCAAACATCCTTCCCAGTCAATTGTGTTCACCCACCCCATGTGTCATATTCCACCCCTGTATGCACCTTGTTTGTCTTGTCTGTTTACCTCCCCAACCTACCTCCCAAAACATACCTACTTCCCCTACCCCACATTCCACTCTCACCTGAAAAAATAAGGGCAATCTGCTCCTACAAAAAAATTACGCTCCATACATAGCTGCCCACTTTGCACAGATGGCCGCTGGACACAGAAACTGAAATTCAATTGGCAGTACAACATACTTTGTTGTCCTCACCCCTCTCTCATGGGTGGAAGGTTTCAAAATTCCCTCCAAATTACTAGTATATGCACAGCTGTTGCTGTTAAAGAAATGGGCAGCTATGGACCTTCCCTACACCCGTCCTACACATCCCGAGCTGTTTTCCCTACTGTCTTTCCCTTTTTGTGCCCCCTTTTCACCACTTTCCTATCTCCCCATTTTCTTTTCTTTCAAAGAAATGAGCACGGGGGTTAGCGGGAGTAAGCACTTTGGTTAGCGGGAGTAAGCACTTTTCAGCAGCAGTAAGTGGGTTTGAGCGAGTGTGCGCATGTGTGCGCTTAGCTAAGTATTGCTAAGCATTGCGCAAACCCACACAAACACACTTACAACTGCTTAAAAGTGCTTTAGTCACCCTGCATATGAGGGGCCTTTTTCTGCTCAGCAGCAAAATAAAACACCAATGTCAGTCTCAAACCCCGGATCTTGGGCACATTAGACTGCATGAAGTACCACTAGGCCATAGTAGATATACAGCAAGATGTTGCTGAAATATATATATCATGCATCAGAATGTGTGAATGTAAAGGAAAGATAGGAATGCCATAACATAAAACCTGTTCTGTGGAACTTTACCAGCAGTTGTTGTGGAATTGAATTACATGACTGTGATAACAGAACCAGACATTCTAGCAGTAAATACTGTTACAGCAGCACTTCACAACCCCCACACAATATCATAGTAGGACAATCCCCACCCAAATGTAGAAAATATGTGTATTCAAGGTACAGCAAGGATGCAGGTAGGCATACTCAGTACTGGAATTGTCCAGTTTCATGAGCATCCTGTGATAATGTCAACAAACTAAAAAGCACAAACAGTGCAGAAGTGAGTACATTAATATCCACAGTATAGCTGTTCCCAAACAGTTCATGTGCCAAATGAAAACATTGCAATAACTACATATGTATGGCAGCTAATTGTGGATGTTGTAAAGAAACTCCATACTCCCATGTATCTTGTGTTAGCATTTCTAGGGGTGAGTACAATTCTACACTATCAACTGTGTACTGGAAGAGGCAACAATGAGGTCTGAGTACAACATACAAATAACTGACTACACCCTTAGCAACAGTTAGAAGAAGTATACCAACCTTCTGAGTTACACAACGGTGTCCACAGCAAACAAGCATGGTCCCCACTCTGGAATTCTGAAAGGGCTATGCGTACCTGACCTAGCAATTTATAGCACTGGGTTGCTGTGACAGTGACTACTGCAAGTACCACACAGCAGGCTGCATGCAATTGCCAAATGGTGGCCACCAATTTGTACAGAGGCCATCACATGCACATGTGCAGATACCTATAAAAGCAGTCTGTACTTGCTGTCCACACATGCAATCATTCCATTGCAGGTACGGAGAGAGAGAGAGAGAGAGAGAGAAAAGTAAAGAAAAAGTGATGTAAAGTTAAGAAATATAACAAAAAGAATATATTGAAAAAAAACAGTATACTGACAACAGAAATAATATTGAAAAAACATATTGAAAAGAAACTAAATTGAAAAAAATCATTGAAATAAAATATATTTAAAAAAAAATTGAAAGAAAATATATAGAAAAAAAAACTGAAAAAAAAAGTATCGAAAAAAGAAAATATTGAAAACAATATATTCTGAAATATACATCTATTTTACAAAAATCTGGAACAGTAAAAGAGATACTGAAAGCTAAACGTATATTGGTAAAAAAGTATACCCGGATATACGGCAACATATACAAACACATACAAAGGCAAGGTATGTAACAGCTATGTATTTACTGGAATGTAGTAGATGTTAATGAAGAGTACTCTATATAGTTTGAATCATCCATATGTGGCAACAGTACATATCAATGCAGAGATGCCCTGCATAACCACTGGCATGGGGAAATGAGTGTGTTGCTGTGTGCAGTGGGATATGATGGTGACATATGTAGTTCAGCATTAAATGTCAAACATTTGATCCATGTTATCTGTGTTCTGTACAGTAGTGTGTACAATGTCTGTTTGGGGTAGTAGTCCATACGGTTATGCAAACATGGATGTGACAGAGTAACAAATGCATGAGTCATATTAATGTGTAGCTTAGCATTGGCAACAGCTGTACCAGGCTAGTATGCTAATTCAGCATTAGCAGCTATGTATACACCCTATAATATTACTGTGTGCTCAGATGTGACACCTGTTCATGTTACAGCAAGACCCAACAGGTCAGCCGTGAGGTACATGTACTTACAACAGTGTGGTCCTTGTGTGTGTATGACACACACATACAGAGAGATCTGTCTGTGTCAGATATATTAGCATCTGTACATGTGCATTGAGCAAGGGACATACTGCAACTGTTTGTGAAAGGTGGATATATATATGTTGTTGAAGGTTGTTATGTGCATATATCTATGTAGGTTGTAGTGTGTGGCAGACCAGACAGCATACAGTGCTGGTATATGACATGTGGTGGTTAAACGCTGTGGGTATGGTTCATCAGGTTTGCAATGTTGCAGCCAGTGAGGCCTGCTAAAGCTACATGGGCTGAGAACACCTTCAACGCATTCTGCACAACACTTTGCAATGTTATGACATAACTGTATACGTCACAAACTTCCCATACTTGATATACCCCCCATGACAGGTGGACTGTATATGTGCCTATATGTATATCTATATGTACACCAATGGATGTTCATATGTATGTGTGTGTATATATATACATATATATATATATATATATATATATATATATATATATATATATATATATATATATACATATATATATATATACATACATACATATATATATATATATTTATATATATATATATATATATATATATATATATATATATATATATATATATATATATAAAGAGAGAGAGAGAGAGAGAGGGTCATAATTACTGCAACAGATGCCTGGTGACAAAGCCATGGACTCAAGCTCAATGTTGACACTGTATTGGCATCCATCCTTGCAAAGACTCAGTACCCATGAACTACCACATGGGTGGTAGTCTACTCAACACCAAAGGTGTGATAAGAGACCATGGGACACAGGTGGACAGTAGTCTCCCCTTCGATAGTCACAGTGCCACACTAGTCATGTAATCCGTCTACGTGGCACACGTCATCACAAAAGGTGTGTCATCTAGGTAAAAATAGGTCAGTGTTCCCCTCTACTCCACTCACATAAAACCTGGTATAGAGTACAATGCCCCATGTGGTATGTACCTCACAAGACATCTACAGCAAGTGGAAAGGACACAGACATACCTCACAAAGAGTGATACCGGCGTCAAACAGATGCCCTATGCAGACCATCACACAAACCCACAACTAGACTATGTCGCATACCACCTACCCAGAGGTGACCTCTGACTGACATACTAAGCTATGTCAAACCCAGATCTGTTGAACATGCTCCACGTAAACAGATCACAATCTGTATGAGCTACATGCTCTAGGGACCCAAACCCTTTGACCACAATAAACAACACATGCTGGAGGGATAGATTCCTATCTCAGAGACATCCCATACTCTGGAACTAGCCAACTATCCATAGCAAACAAAACTCCTAATTAGCAGTCGTCATAAATAATCATGGAGATTGTATGGGAGATAGTGAATACACCCAGGCAATCACCTCAGTGTCTCTGCTTGACTGGGCCACGTGTAATTTAAATACCTGTGTGTCAGAGGCCAGGGTAGCGTATGGCTAGAGTTCTATAGGCCCTAGGGCCAATAGCCTCTTACCTACCTATGAAGAGATACACACCCACATGTACATGTTGCAATAATCGATATGTGAGGTTGACTGAGTGTGATGGTGAATGTTTTGGTGAATGTGTCAGAGTTTGGCATATGTGTGATAGCTTAGTGGGAAACTGTCTCAGTCATGGTATTATGTGTCCTAGCTGTGATCCCAGCAAAAGATGTGTATGCAACTGTTAGGCAGAAAAAGCAGTATGCCATACGGTCTGATGTAGTCCCTTGTTGTCAACTGGGGTGTCCCATCGTGGGCTAATGCAGTACATGTATGCATATTGGGTATTACTGCTGGTGAATCAACTCCTGTATGAACCTTAGTACTACCTGAAGCTGTATGCCTAAACAGCACAGTATGATGTACGTGCACATTTATTGGAACCACTGTTATGTGTGTTCCCTGTAGTCCTCACAGATTACATACCTCAGGCATAAGGTCTCGTAACTACTGACACACAGTACTCTAAGGCACACAGGTAAAGGTCACCTGGGTTGCCATACCTTTGTGTCTGTTATGTATGTCTGCTGTGTGTGTGGGTATGCCGTACCATGGCCTCGGTCATATGTGTGTTACAGGATGTAACTGCGTATCTAGCAACATGTATATTCTAGTACAGCAGTATGCCACCTATATTAATGAATGTGCACATATGTTAGGCAGGGGTCCGCCATCAACGACTAGTGTGGTATACTGGTAATAGTGTCAGTGGACTTTACATTCATTGCAATGGATTACATATTTCATGATGCATTAGCATGATATACCTCCTGTGGCAAGATGGTTCATTGTGTCACGTACAGTGTGCCATGTACTGTTGTATAGTCTTAGATACTGTTATAACTTTGTTGCTGTGCAAAACATGGTTTGATATATAGAGTGTGCCAGGCACTGTCAGGTATCTGTGTGTTGAGAACTGATATGTGGTATTGAAAGTGTGTATCTTCTCGCAGCCAATAGGTTGCTATATATGGCAGTTAATTTATATCTGTACTTTAGAATGTTACGTGTGCCACATGACTTGCTCACACATATTGTTTAATTGTCTTCCAGGGTAATGTCCCACCATCGTAACCCGGCATATAGCATGGCCAAGGAGGAAGCCATCACAGCGAGCCTGGTGCAGCACTATGCACTGCTGTTCTCCAGAACCAGCCAGGACTAGCATGAGCGGGCTGCGCTGTGGCAAGAACTTGTCTGTAGGGTAAATGACATAGGCATGCATAACCGGACATATGAGCAGGTACGCTATCACTGCAGTGATTTAATTAGACATGTCCAGCAGTGTGCGTCTGATATCCGCAGACGACAGCTTGCCACAGGTGGGGGGGGTAGCCATCCACCCCCCCTCACCAGAGTGGAGGAGCTGCTCCTGAGCCAGGTGGCTCCTGGCCAACCACAACCACAATTAACATGTATCATCATGGAGGCCGGAGCCACCCACCAAGTTGACATGGAGCGTGCAGGTAACATGGCATAGCTGTAGAATACTGTTACCTCTATTGGTAGAGCATGCTTATGTGAGATGTGTACTGTGTAGTTAGATGATATGGTGCCTAGTGTTGTGCAATACTAATTATTAGGAGTATAATCTGTAGGCCTGTGACTGTCCACCGTTGTACTACTGTAAGATTGCAAACACACAGTAGCAATGCCACAGTTGTTGCCACTGACAAGTGTCTGATATTCTTGTAGGTCCCTCTGGTGTGACAGCAAGGCAGCAGAGCCATGCTAGTGAGTGTGTTATACCTTTCATATTGCTAATTAAATGTGCATGTCATAGGTGATGTGTAGGCTATGTACATGTAACACACCAACGCATAATGCATGCTATGCATGTTTGCTGTGAGGCTATGCACATCCTAGTAATGTGGGTAGCTGCCTAAAACACATACAATACACAGAGTATCCCACACAATTGTGGCAACACTGTAGTGGACATCAGATAGGCAGAGTCGATACACATGCACACAACATACACACCTTTGTCATACGCAGTACACGTTAACGTGATACACATGGCTTATTCAGACACCCGCTGTAAGGTCACACTACAGTATCCCAAACCTCATCCACACAGCACACTTAATATACATGAGGGGTAGATGCCTCACATGTGGCTGTGCAACACTCTTCAACACATAACACATTCATGTTAGGCAATGCCCCCTATTGGGCACCTCACAAACCCATGTAACAACTGGCCATGAAATGGTGAATGTAGCCATGGTACTGCAGTTCAGGTACAGCATGCTATGTGCCAGTCTGGCACACATTAATAGCCTTGAGTGACCACATGATGCTGCATGATGATGGCTCATGGTACTACACCCCATACAGTTACAGTGGCCACAGTAATACACATATCATGAATTGCTATGTACCTCAATGTTGTGTGTGTGCAGACATATGCACCTATATGCAATATGCATAGCAATCCCAATTTGTAGAAAGTGGCATACATATGTCTTGTAATGCTATGGAGTGTATAGGTCACATGGCACACATTGTGTATGTGTGATGTTTCATGTTGCAGTTGTGTGGTAGCATGCCATGTCATGGCTGGCACTGGCATGTGCACAATATGTCCTACACTCACCATAACCACTGTACAATGGCTATGTTGAGCAATGGTATTCCATCAGGTATACATGCACCACTCATCCTGTGTGTATATATAGCATGCATGTGCTACACCTGTGTCCACAATCATCTGCTAAAGACACAGATGCTGTAATCAGAAATGGATATCTATGTGACACACTGATACACATCCAGACATGGTATGTATACCTGTGACTAATGGTGCACAGGACATTGCAGGGCTTTTAATACCTGCACAGCAATATTGTGTCCATGTACACATTTTGTTCCAGGGTGAGGCCATTCACTGAACAAAACACACATGCATCAAGGCCATGTATACTGTTATTAGCAATGGCTGTCTACACTCACACTGCATGCTGCTAAGCAACACACGCCCTGCATGCTGTCACGTTTGATATAAATGTTTGGCTTGTGATACTGTACCCCAACATCACACACTATTGATTATGTTCGGGATTGCTGGTGGTGGTGTGTGTGTGTCTGTGTGAGTGTGTGTGTGTGTGTGTGTGTGTGTGTGTGTCTGTACTAGTGAGTAGTGTATTTGTGTGCATGTGTTCATGTGTTCATGTGTTCATGTGTGCATGTGTGCATGTGTTCATGTATGCATGTGTTCATGTGTACATGTGTTCATGTGTACATGTGTGTATGTGTGCATGTGTGCATGTGTTCATGTGTTCATGTGTGGATGTGTGCATGTGTTCATGTGTGCATGTGTGCATGTGTTCATGTGTGCATGTGTGCATGTGTGCATGTGTGCATGTGTTCATGTGTGCATGTGTGCATGTGTGCTGACATCATGTACATGTCGTAAAGTGTGTTTCCTGTCTCCCTCTCACAGGTGCTGAAACTGGGCTGGTTCAATGCAGCAGGGAAACTGATGTCACTGAGCATGATAGTGACAATGATGATAGTTGTGTTGAGGCACAGGCATGTTTGCCAGGGTCTATCGTTGGGCCACCAATCGACACTACACAAGTGTCCACCCCATCCATGCACACAGTCATACTGCCAATACATCCATCACCAATGCCCTTAGCAGAGGGACAGCATACAGCCGGCATTGGCCAGGACAGTGTGGTATCCATGGCACATTCATCCTGGCACAGCAACCATACCCAGATGTCTGGAAGGGTACCACATAGGCAGATATCCAGGGTTTCTTGTCGGAGCACTGCTGCCCATAATGCCACTGGCAGACGTGCGACAGGTCTGAGTACCTCACTTATGTTCCAGGCTATCATGGAGGCACAGGCACATATGGAACACTACAGCAGACAGGGACTGAGGGCACAGAGGGCACATAACACTGCCATAATAGACAGTAACCATGACCTAGCTGGTACCATCTGCAATTACACTGAGGTCACTGATAGACGTTGAGGAGAGACACTAGATGTCCTCTGCAATGTCATGTCCATGTGTCAGGACAGTGCGGGATGGTTGAGTCGTTGACGTGGATGTATGCTAGCAACATCAGCAGGTGGCAGTCGCCGCGGACGTCCCTCAAGCAACAGCCGCTCCCATAGTGCCAATACCAGCCCCAGCAATGTTGGGAGTGGGCTGTCCATAGAACGTCCTAGAAGATGACATGCACGTGGCTCTGGACAGTCCCAGCAGGGACCTGGGTCCAGTGTACATCCATCTACCTCTGGGGATAGTACCCAGTCTGGCTTGGCACCTGATAGTGTCAGTAGCACCCCTGCCAGGCACAGGTATCGTATCCATGGCCAGAGACGGTGATCTGTAAAGTCTCGCAGGTACAGTCTGTGGCTGTCCCACAAGTACCCATATGTGGCAGCCACATGTTGGAACTGTGTGCATGCAGACACACACACACACACATAATCCAGACACCTAGGGCTAACACATACACACACACATTACATCAACATTGGCCCATACCATTATTCTTGTCCCTCTCACATACACACACACACACACACACACACACACACACACACACACACACACACACACACACACACACACACACACACACATACATGTTGAATGGATGGTTCACTGTAGGCCTCTGGCAGACCAACAACACACCCTGTGCATATGATGAAACCTGTGCCACCTCCTGTCATCTGTAACATCAATGTAGGGACAGGCTACCATGGTGCTGATGCACAGGGTGTCTTTATAGCAGTATAGCAATGTTAGCATGTTGTCAGCAGTAGAGTATAATGATATGCTTGAAGGTGTAGCTGAGCACACATGATGCATTAAAGCTATGATTGTCATTGTAGTGTTGTTTACACCAGTGTTAGTTCCAATTGTATATTGTCTGCCCACGTGCCACTTGGCTGATGTGTGCAGTATTGGCAGCATGAGTTAGAAAGTGGACAGTATGTGTGGGATGTGTGTAGCACATATCTGCAGGTGTACAGTTGTGGAAATGGTGGAGGTGCACTGTCTGCATGTACGTGATAGTGGGCACATGGGCAGGGTGACATGCTCTGTATTACACAGTAACTCTCCATAGTTTCTATTGTTGGCCAGTATGCATTGTACTACACACATTTTGGAACCTGACTACACATGTGTGTATGACATGGTTTGACACTGTGCTGTGGGTGATACTGTTACTATCTGTCATTGTTTCGCATTCTGGTAGTATACATGACTGCAACAGCCTGACCATAACCGATCGTTAGCTGATGTCCTGATGACTGACACACAGATGTAGGACACACAGCAACATTTAGATCCTTCGGGTATCATACTATGCCAGTAACCAGTGGTATTCAGCTGCACCCATTACTGAGACCACTCCTGTTTGGCATATGGCTCTCTTAGGTACAAGCAATCACAGTAGGGATATGTCTGTCCATGTGTGCTAATGCATACTGTGGCCTATACTGCATTCTCCAGGTGACACACACATCCTCCACAAGGGTATCATACAGACAGATACCTGTTGTCAAACCCATGCTGTAAAGCTATAGGCGAAATTAAGCATAGTTATCCACCTTTACGGAACATAGTATCCCCACAGTACCACCTAGGTAGTAGCCACCAACATCATGAACAGGTACCGATGTGTACATGCAATCTAGTGTTACATCATCTCTCCTTTGATAATCACATTCCCTAGGGTATTTTGGAATCCCTCGGTGGATCACATAAGCAATCAGGGGTCTGCGTGCATGTCCACAAAGGTTGTTGTACACCTATAATGCATAGTCATCATTGACAGACTCCGCTGCGTTTGAACAGGTCTGACATATACCTCGGCCATAAACCTTCACACACACAATTCAATAGAAACCATAATGACTGTGTGTGACACGGATGACCTAGGCCAGGCATCACTGCAGTGGCTGGCCTTGTCACAAGCATACAGATGTGACCTAAGGTCTGTGAAGCAGCAGCACAGTTTGGCAAAGATGCCAACTGTGTACTTGGATGAAGCAGGGTTCCCACACATGCAATACTTGAGGTGACATGTACGTATATGTATTTGCCTCATAGCTACCTCACATGTGCAATGCCTACTGATATGTCCTACGGTAGTAAAAGCAAAACCCCCAATACTTTAACCAATACTGTCACACACATGGAAAACACACACTCACTCACCAAGTGCAGGATTCAAACCCCTACCTAACTAATTCATGCTACTCGAGGAGTACGCATTAACACGTCGTGCTGTACACATTATTGGGAAGAATCTTTTCCACAGGTATATTTGTAGGATGGTGACATAATCAGACTTGACAAAGAGTAGTTTACCACTTTTAAGGTGTTTTACTACTCTCCAAAAACCTTGCTCTTTTCCAAGGAGATCACACACACACAGTTGTAGGATTCAAACCCCTACCTAATGATAGGAGAGGAGTACGCATTAGCACAACATGCTATACACATTACTGGGTTTTTTTTTCCACAGGTATATTTGTAGGATGGTGACATCATCAGACATGACAAAGATGTGTATACCACTTTTAAGGTGTTGTACTACTCTCCAAAAAGGTTGCTTCTCTCCAAGGAGATCACACATCTTTGCTTTTTTTTCACTTGGAATAGCTTCTGTAGCTTACCCTGAACTAGCTTGAACTGTTTTTTAACTGTTTGCTGCATTATTTTAAAATCTGCACTTAAAGTTACATTTTAGTCGAATTTGATCGAAAGTTTGTTTGTTTAATTTAACTGTGGAGGCTGCCCACTAAAGTGTGCTAGCCTGTGTAACTAATTTATCACTGTTTCTGCATTTTCTGTGTGTTTCTACAAAAAAAACAAAAAAAAAAAATAATCCTTGTTTTCCCGCCTCTCCTCGACTAGTTTAGACCAGTTTACAGGCATTGCTGTATTCTGGGCTGTGGTGTAGTTCCTGTGTTGTCCATTACCTTACTTGGATAGAAGGAAGTTTCTTTGCTCACCAGTGGGAGTGGGGAGCCTTGAGCAGCCTACCTGTCCCTGTACAAAGTGACCTCAGCACAAGAAGCTGTAGTAATTGGTTGTTTTGGACCATTTCTAGCTCTTTTGTAGTTCACTGTTTAAAATCCGCCTCTGGGCATTTTTTTCTGGCTATACTGCTCAGACAAGCTCCTCGTGGCTCTGCAGAGTGGTCCTAGCAGCAGGGAACTCAGAAAAGTGACTACTTTCTGGATTTAAGTATCTTTGCTTTTTTTTCACTTGGAATAGCTTCTGTAGCTTACCCTGAACTAGCTTGAACTGTTTTTTAACTGTTTGCTGCATTATTTTAAAATCTGCACTTAAAGTTACATTTTAGTCGAATTTGATTGAAAGTTTGTTTGTTTAATTTAACTGTGGAGGCTGCCCACTAAAGTGTGCTAGCCTGTGTAACTAATTTATCACTGTTTCGGCATTTTCTGTGTGTTTCTACCAAAAAACAAAAACAAAAAATAATCCTTGTTTTCCCGCCTCTCCTCGACTAGTTTAGACCAGTTTACAGGCATTGCTGTATTCTGGGCTGTGGTGTAGTTCCTGTGTTGTCCATTACCTTACTTGGATAGAAGGAAGTTTCTTTGCTCACCAGTGGGAGTGGGGAGCCTTGAGCAGCCTACCTGTCCCTGTAGGAAGTGACCTCAGCATAAGAAGCTGTAGTAATTGGTTGTTTTGGACCATTTCTAGCTCTTTTGTAGTTCACTGTTTAAAATCCGCCTCTGGGCATTTTTTTTCTGGCTATACTGCTCAGACAAGCTCCTCGTGGTTCTGCAGAGTGGTCCTAGCAGCAGGGAACTCAGAAAAGTGACTACTTTCTGGATTTAAGTATCTTTGCTTTTTTTTCACTTGGAATAGCTTCTGTAGCTTACCCTGAACTAGCTTGAACTGTTTTTAACTGTTTGCTGCATTATTTTAAAATCTGCACTTAAAGTTACATTTTAGTCGAATTTGATCAAAAGTTTGTTTGTTTGTTTGTTTAATTTAACTGTGGAGGCTGCCCACTAAAGCGTGCTAGCCTGTGTAACTAATTTATCACTGTTTCTGCATTTTCTGTGTGTTTCTACCAAAAAAACAAAAAAACAAAAAATAATCCTTGTTTTCCCGCCTCTCCTCGACTAGTTTAGACCAGTTTACAGGTATTGCTGTATTCTGGGCTGTGGTGTAGTTCCTGTGTTGTCCATTACCTTACTTGGATAGAAGGAAGTTTCTTTGCTCACCAGTGGGAGTGGGGAGCCTTGAGCAGCCTACCTGTCCCTGTAGGCAGTGACCTCAGCACAAGAAGCTGTAGTAATTGGTTGTTTTGGACCATTTCTAGCTCTTTTGTAGTTCACTGTTTAAAATCTGCGTTTGCATGGCTTTTATGCTGTGCGCATAGCGCAGCGCCGGTTAAACAAGGTTAAACTTTTTCTGGTTCCGCCAAGTCTGCTCTTCAAATTTTCCCTTAAGGAAGCACTACTCTTAGTATAACCAGACTACTCACTATATTATAAGCCTAGCACTTGTTCTCAATACTTCTCTACTAAGTAAGCACTCTCGTACTAAGTAAAGCACTACATCTACTTACCACCCCTGTGAATATCCACTTCCCTTAAAGGTACAGCACTCCCTTATACTGTTCTAGCATGTTGAGTGGTAGATTACTGGCATCGTGTCCAATTCAGCTGGTCAATCTGGGTATCTTGAGACAATACTACAATTGTCTCATGTACACAGACAACCCTCTCCTCCTCCCAACAAACACAAATACATGTGAGAGATGCAACTATATAGCCAAACTGGAGGCTGAACTCTCTCAACTCAGGGCTGGCATGACCAGACAGGAGAAGATGGCAACCACACACAACAACAATCCCAGTCCCACATAGACCTACCACAACTGCAAACCAAACACATAAAAACACAAAGACATACTCGGAGGCTCTAATAAAAAACTTACCAAAACAACAGAGGCTCCCAAAGCAGACATCCAAAAATCCACCACCTCAAAACAAAACACATGCAACACATACTTCAATAAATCAATGTGTCAACCAATCACAGCCCTTAAGGCCAAACACCTTGCCTGATACACTAGTAATAGGTGACTCTATAGTCAGACACACTGATGTCCCGCTGACAAGGCTGAACAAGGAAAAGGTGACTGTGAGCTGTCTATCGGGAGCTAGGATCCGCCACATAACACACGCACTCAAGTCACTCCAAAGCAAGTACAGATATGACTCCGTCATTGTCCATGCTGGTGTGAATGACCTGAGATGTACCTCCCTGGACTACATGAAAAGAGACATAGAGGAGCTCTCCGATTATGTAGCCCAGGCTGGTATGACCCTGACCCTGAGCAGCATCTTGCCCTCACCAAGAATGATACCACAATACAAAGACAAGATGATCAGCTTTAACAATTGGCTCAAGTACTGGTGTCATTCTAAGGGGATCCAATGTCTGTCTGCCTGGGATGACATGTTGGACAAGCCACGCTGCTTCGCAAGGGATGGCTTACACCTGTCACCACTGGGCTTCCGGATATTGGCTAAGGCTCTTGCCACCCCCATAGTGCCTTTTTAGGCAAGACTCAAAAGACAAACCCACCTCCTTAGAAAACAAAAATGGAAAAAAAACTAAGGGTAATGCTGCTCAATGCCAGAAGTCTAAATCTCAAGATGCAGGCACTTGATGCACTCCTCAGCATGGAGAACATCGACGTCTGTGCAGTAACTGAAACCTGCTTCAAGGCTCCTGAGAGCACCCCAGTGCTACCTGGCTATACCTTGTATCATGCTTTTCGGCCCCAAAACCCGGGCCGAACCACAAAGGGAGGGGGAGTGTCCATATTCATCAAGGACACCCACACCTCCAGGTTAGTAGCAACACATGAAGCATCAGAGACCATACAGGTGCAACTAACCATAGGCAAAACTGCTATACAACTGGTAGCATGTTACAGACCACCCTCCCAATCTCAAGAACCCCACGCAGCCTTCCTGAAGACATTGGAGGATATGAATGTATCACAAAATACCATCATACTGGGAGACTTCAACTACCCAAACATAGATTGTGTACATTATTCTAGCCCTAATACCCTAGCCCAAAGGTTCCTGGAATTCATAAATTCAAATGCACTGGAACAACTAATCACCTCTCCCACTAGGGGAGATAATATACTAGACCTGATCATCACAAACATGGGGACAAAATGCTCCACACCGGAAGTATACCCTCACTAGTGTGATCTGACCACAAACTAATCACCCTGGATATACATATCCCACCTCCACCCCCAGCACAAAAGACCACAGTGAAAAACTTCTCAAAAGCAGACTTCACTCTTCTTAAGACTGAGATGGTATCCTTTAAGCCCACTGTGCCAGTGGATATCACATCCCACAATGCCGAATCCTTCACAAATGCTTTCT
This sequence comes from Protopterus annectens, assembly GCF_019279795.1. Lineage (NCBI taxonomy): Eukaryota > Metazoa > Chordata > Ceratodontiformes > Protopteridae > Protopterus > Protopterus annectens. Next base: position 1,488,142,922 of record NC_056741.1, on the reverse strand, counting down.
ATGGACATCTCCAAGAATGCATGGATCATGCAATCCCAAACAAATCCAAGTCCCTTTCCACCAAAGGTAAGTGTCCTGTCTGGTGGACCTCAGCCATAAACAAATTGTATAACAAAAGAAGGAAGCTACTGCACGTCAGAGCAAAATCCCATGAAGGGAAGACATCTCTGATCAACATTAGCAGAAAACTACGTTCTCTCATAAAAACATCCAAGGCCAACTTTGAGAGAAAAATCGCTAAGAACACTAAAGATAACCACAAAGCCTTCTTCAGCTATGTTAGAAACCTGGGCAGAAACCCTCAGATATGCTCAGAGTTGGTTCAAAACAACAAAAAATACACTGAACCCACAGATATTGCCAACATTCTGGCTGACTGGTTCAGTGCAAATGTCTCCCCTCCTTCACCCCCAAAAGAAGAAATACTTATCCCAGCTGAATGTAATCTCCCTGTCATCTCAGATGTCCAAGTGAGAACCGCCCTAAACAAAGCAAAAAACACAGCATCAATGGGACCTGATGGTATCCCGGGTTGCGTGTTACGTGAACTCCAAGAGGAGCTAAACCCACACATAAAAATGCTATTTAACCTTAGCCTTACTTCGGGATATGTACCTGAACACTGGCGTACAGCAACAGTGGTCCCACTCCACAGGGGGGGTGCCTCTACAGACCCTGGAAACTACCGCCCCATAAGCTTAACCAGCCTGGTCTGCAAAGCTATGGAAAGAATCATTATGGAACTCATAAACAGAGACATAGGGGACCTACAGACACTTGACCCCACCCAGTTCGGCTTTGTAAAGGGCAGATCCTGCCTTTTAAACCTGGTTGACTTTTTCGAAACAGTCACTAGAGCCATTGATGAGGGCAAAGCAGTCCATACAGCATACCTGGACTTGGCTAAGGCCTTCGACACAATACCCCACTCAGGCATCATAGATATGCTCAACAGCTTAAAAGTAAACCCTTATGTCACTAGATGGGTTGCAAACTGGCTAAAGGACAGAACCCATAAAGTTAAAATCGCTGGAGCAATGTCAGACTCAAAGCCAGTCACAAGTGGTGTCCCACAGGGATCTTTCCTGGGACCCCTCTTGTTCGGCATTTATTTCTCAGATGTTAAAGCAAACATGGGAGGGCTGTGGCTGACAAAGTTCGCAGATGACTGCAAACTAGGCGCCATAGTCGATACACCAGCAGACACACACATCCTACAAAAAGGCCTCACAGAAACGGACAACTGGTGCCGGAGTCCCGGCCTTTAACTAAATGCCAAAAAATGTATAGTCATCCCCTTTGGGAAAAACAAAGTACCCACAAATTATCACATAGACAGCAACCCACTGAGTATGGAAAAAGTAATCAGAGACCTAGGGACCCAAGTCGACAGCGACCTCTCATTTGACACCCACGTTGCTAAAGTGGTTAGAAAAACATTCTACCTTGCACACCTCATCATGAAGGGATTCACATCCAGATCCAAGGATGTCATTGTACCCCTATATTCCTCCCTCATCAGACCCATGATTGAGTACAATGCCCCATTTGGTATGTACCTCACCCGGCATTTGCAACAGCTGGAGAGACCACAAAAGTACCTTACCAAGAGGATCAAGGGTCTCCAACATATGTCTTATTCTGCCAGACTAAAGAAACTTTAGCTCTATTCAGTAGCATACCGCCTGCTCAGAGGTGATCTCTGCCTGACGTACAAGGCCATGTCCAATCAGGATCTGATGGACATGCTCCACCTCAAAAAATCCAAATCCATCAGGACCACGAGAGCTAAAGACTTAAACCTCGGCATAAGTATGAATAGGACATGCTGGAGGGATAGATTCATAACCCAGAGGCTTCCCATGCTTTGGAACAAGATCCCAGTTCGTATTAGGCAGAGCCCCTCACTGACTCTCTTCAAGAGAAATCTTGATGAGTGGATGGGAGATCGTAAGTTTACCCCAGCGGTCACATCTGTGTCACTGCTAGACAGGGGCACAGTAAACTAATTTTGTTATATAAGGGGACCTTCATTGTGTCACTAGTAGACAGAGGCACAGTATTCTAAATTTATTCTGTACATTTTTTGTACCATTTCATGGGGTGGCAAAAGCCACATCACTGTGGCTAGGCTTACAAATGCCCCAGGGTAGATAGCCTAGTACTATACTATGAAACATGAACACACACACAGCTGTAGGATTCAAACCCCTACCTAACTACTTCATGATACGGGAAGAGTATGCATTAGCACAATGTGCTATACACATTACTGAGGGTTTCGCTTTTCCACAGGTATATTTGTAGGATGGTGACATCATCAGACATGCTAAAGATGTGTATACCACTTTTAAGGTGTTTTACTACTCTCCAAAATGGTTGCTCTGCTTCAAGGAGATCACACATGAACACACACACCCAGTTGTCAAGTGCAGGATTCAAACCCCTACCTAATTACTTCATGATACTAGTGGAGTACGCATTAGCATGATACGCTATGCACATTACTAAGGGGCTCTTTTTTCCACAGGTATATTTGTAGGATGGTGACATCATCAGACTTGACAAAGACTGGTTTACCACTTTTAAGGTGTTTTACTACTCTCCAAAATGTTTGCTCCTTCCCAAGGAGATCACACACAAACACACGCATTTGTTAAGTGCAGGATTCAAACCACTCCCAGACTACTTTATGATATTACAGAGGTACACATTTACACACTGCGCTATACACATTACTATCCTTTTCACAGGTTTATTTGTAGGATGGTGACATCATCAGACTATACAAAGTGGGTTACATTAGGTGACATTAGGTGGGCTACATTGAAGGAATGTCTACACACTTTGGCCATGTCATCATCAAAGGGGTGTGTACTATCTATCTGTATCCCCAAGGCCATAATGACTTTCTCCGTACATACTGGATTACCACCTATGTGGTAATTTGTGTGCACTTTGTTGTACCCAAAGGGGATGACTATGCATTCTTTGGCATTCAGCTTGAGCCCATTGTTTTGATACCAGGTATCTGTCTCTGTAAGACACTTCTCGAGGATGTCTGTGTTAGCCGTGCAGTCACTTATGGACTACAGTTACCATTCATCTGGAGACCTGTTCAGCCATACACCTCCCATGCTTGCCTATACCTCTGAGCAGTATCTACTGAACAGGTGGGGTCCCAGGACAAAGACCTGTGGGATGCCATTTGTGACTGGCTTAGAGTTGGACATGGCACCAGCAACTCTGAACATGTGTGTTTGATCTGTGAGCCACCTGGCCACCCATCCTGTGACGTAGCTGTTAATGTTCCAGCTGGTACGCTTGTCCATGATGACAGAGTGGAGAATAGTGTGGAAAGTCCTTCGGTGAGGTCTGTGTGGGCTGTGTGGACTACTTTCACCTCCATCTATGTCCTTGGTAACTGTTTGAAATAAGTCAACTAGGTTTGGGAGCCAGGATCTGACTTTAACAAGGCGAAGTTTTAGAGAGTACAGTGTCTGGAGGTCTCCAATGCCTCTGTTTATGGGTTCCATGACAATTTGCTCAATAGCTCTGTAGACCAGTCTGAGTAGACATATTGGGCAATGGTGTCCATGTTCTGTTGTGGCACCCCCTTTCAAGAGCTGGATGACTGTTTGTGTATGCCATTCTTTGGGTACATAGCCTGTGGTACACTTGTGTCTGGACAGTGAATGTGAGTGAGGGTCCAATTCCTCATGGGCCTAGTGTATGACACAGCCTAGGACACCATCCAGACACATTGTTGCTGTGTTCTCAGCTTTGGTGAGGGCTGTCTTTACCTGCATGTCCATGATGTCTGGGGCTCTGCATCTTTCTGTGCTGGACACAGGCCCATTTGGGGGTGATGGGGGGTGTTCACACTGAACGTGTCCCCCTGGATGTGGGCAATGATAGTTGGTTTGGTGTATTTCTTTCGTTTTTTTCAGTAGCTGACAGCATATTTGGAGGATGACACCTACATGTCTTGTATAGCTATTATAGGCTTTGTGGTTGTCATTCTTACATTCCTTGGCTATTTGTCTTTAGAAACTGTCCTTGGATTATTTTATGAGTGATCATTGTTTCATCCTGATAATGATCAGTGATGCGTTTCCTTTAGTGAAGTTGGCTCTATCATGTGTTCGTTTCCTCCTACTGTTGTCTAGCTTATTTATGGGCAACAACCACCTGATTGTTATCTTATTTTTGGAGGTGTGCATCTTGGTTTTATTTGTGATGTCTCAATCCATGCATCATAGGTTCATAGGTTCATAGGTTCATACTAGGCTATCTGCCCGAGGGCATTTACAAGCCTAGCCCATAGTTTTGTGGCTTGCGCCACCCCTTTAGTATGGGGAACTATACCCATTATTTTGCTGTGCCTCTGTTGAGCAGTGACACTGAGGTAATCCCTGGGGTATATCTGCGATCTCCCATCCATTGGTCAAGATTTCTCTTGAACAAGGCCAGCGAGGTGCTCTGCCTCACATATACCGGGATTTTATTCCATAGCATAGGGAGTCTTTGGGTGATGAATCTATCCCTCCAGCACGTCCTATTAATAGCCGTGTCGAGGTTTAAGTCTCCCGCCCTTGTGGCTCTGACGGATCTAGATTTTTTGAGGTGAAGCATATTCATCAAATCTGGGTTTGACATGGCCTTGTATGTTAGGCAAAGGTCACCTCTGAGCAAGCGGTAAGCGACTGAATAGAGCTGGAGTTCTATTCATAGGATGCATTTGTAACTGATTTTGCAGATTGTATACCATTCTCCTATAGCAAGAGGTCTTTGGAACCTTCCACTTTTGTCTTGGGAAATGTCTTCACGGTGGTTTAATTGGCTGGGTGGGGGTGCGTGATGTGGATGTCCAGTGTGATTACTTTATGATCTGATATTACCAGCGAGGGTTTTATCTCTGTTGTGGAACACTGGTACCCCGTGTTGGTGATGATCATGTCCAGTATGGTGTCACCTCTAGTGGCCATGGTGACCAGCTGTTCCAGGGTGTTAAAGCTTTTAAACTCTAGGAAACATTGGGCAATGGACATTGTACACAAGTGATTCTCCCACTCAATGTTTGGATAGTTGTAATCACCTCATATAATGTTGTTTGATAGGACCTTGATATTTTCCACTGTTCTCAGGAATACTGTGTGAGGTTCCTGAGACAGGGTACGTGATCTGTAGAAGGCTACAATCTGATGAGCAGCTTTGCACAATCTTAGTTGCACTTGCATGGTCTCCAAGGCTTCATGCTGTGCCACTAACCTGGAGGTGGGGGTATCCATAAGGTGAATGCGTACACCCCTTCCTTTTGTATTTCACTCGTGGTTTTGGGTCCAAAGGTCAGGGGGATTGTGAGTGTTTTACGTGGAGCATGTCCAACAGCTCTGCATTTGACATAGCTTTGTATGTTAGGCAGTGAACACATCTGAGTAGGCGATATGCAAGGGAGTACTGATGGAGCATTTTGTGATAGTCTGTGTATGGCATGTATTTAAGGCCGCTAATGCTCTTTGTGAGGTATTGCTGCAGGCTTTCCAGTTGTTGTAGTTGGCTTGTGAGGTACGTAGCAAAAGTGGCATTGTACTCTTTTATAGTTCTAGTGAGTGATGGGTAATGGGGAAAAATGTCCTCTTCTATTCTGCATGAGACACATTTTGTGATGGGGTGTGCCACATAGCAGGGTTTCTTGATAACTGTGGGGATGTGATTATCACCATTGTGTCCAGTGTCCACCTGTGACCCAAGGTCTCTTATCACACTTTCATTGTTAAGTATACTACCGCCTATGTTGTCATTCTTGGCTACAGAGCCTTTAACAAAGGGGATGACAATACACCTTTTGGCATTCAGCTAGAGCCCATGGCTTTGACAACAGCCATCTGTCTCAGTGAGGCCCTTTTGTAGGATGTCCACATCTTTAGTGTTTACAATTATGGCTCCTAGTTTGCAGTCCTCTGGAAACTTCAGTAGCCACAGACCTTCCATGTTGAAGTTTACTTCAGGGAAGTAGATACTAAACAGGACAAGACACAGGACTGGACCTTGTGGTACTGCACTCATCACTGGTCCAAATTCATACTTGGAGTCTGCTACTTTCACAGTGTGTGTTCTGTCGGTAGGCCTGTTGGTAGCACATCTTGTGACATAGCAATTTATACCTAGTTTAGTGGGTTTATTTATATTTCCAGAGTGTGCGGTGGTGTTGTACGCCATGGCAGGATCAACATAGACTGTGTGAATCACCTTACCCATGTCGACAATTCTGTTGACTGCTTCAATTTCATCTATCAGGTTTAGGTGAAATGATCTGCATTTTACAATCCCTACATGGTTGTGGTCCAGGCTTTGGGGATTACAAATGTAATTTTTATATGTTGTATGATGATAAATTCCATGGCCTTGAAGACCGTGCTCATCAGGCTACTGGGGTGATTGCTCCTGGGGTCCGTGGTGTCTCCAACCTTGTGTAGTGGGATGACCGTCACTTTGCACCATTCAACAGGCACAAAGCATGAGGTGAGGCTATGACTGCACATGGTACATCAGTGTGGTGCCTGTTCGGTCTGTGGTTTGTGTGGAACACAGCCTGTGAAGTTATCTGGTCCCATGGCTGCTGTGATACTGGCTTTGGAGAGTGTTTTTTTACCTGTGCAGCCATGATGACAGCAACTTTCCATTATAGAGATGTGCTCTTTCATGGGTGAGAGGGGGATACAGTTAACACTGATCCTGTCTGCCAGGATGTTGGCAATATCAGTTGGCTCTGTACATTTAGTGCCATTGAGCTGTAACTCAGAACAGATCTGAGTGTAGCCATGACATGGACCTGTCTGTTGGGCAGAGATCTCCTGAGTAGACAGTATGCAACAGGGTACAAATTGGGTTACTCTCATTCTTGATGCATGGGGCTACTGATTGAGGCCAGTAATCCTCTTGTTAGGGTACTTCAGTTGTCTTTATGGCTGCTGAAAGTGCCTAGTCAGATTCATTGCAAATGTGTTGTGGCACTCTCTGATGGGTCTGATGACTGATGAGTACTGGGAACCTCCTTTGACCTACATGCACAGACCTTGGCGGTTTGTGTGAACATAGCATGATTTTCTGACAACTTTGTGAATGTGTTTCTAGTAGTAGAGATGTCTATCCACATTTGTCCATAGATCCCTTATTATCACCTCCGTATTTGGCATGTGTGTGAGCATGCCCAGTATGACCTTTTTGTGTGATGCTGAATGAAATCCACTACATTTGTTGGAGTGTGTAAGCACGCCCAGTATAGACATTTATACTATATGTGTATGGAAAATCAAGTTGTATTTTTACAGCAGGCCTCACCTTTGTGTCATAGATAAACAGGGGTCATGCTGTGCCTGCAAGGCTTCCATGAGACACTTTGCAGAGACTTATCAACATTTCTACATACAGGGGGGAAGCTATTCTTTGTACATTTCTACCCAGGGGCACACTTGATTGTTGCTGTGTGTGCACATACGATGAGGGGTTCACCTGATACTTATACACATTTGCTATGCCTGCACTGCTATGTACGGTACACCATTTCAGTCTGTACTGTTGCCTATCATACTGGCTTGAGGCATACTACTGTACTACACTTCTTAGTGTCCAATTCCACATATATTAGATTGCAACATCATAGCCTACACAGCCCACATCACACAGCCTGGCCTGATGTTCTCTGTCTGCATAGGCCTGTGGGGGAGGTTACCCATATGCGTCTTTAGGGGCATGTTACAGCATTTTTTTGTGTTTGCATTACTGTACAATTGTCCTGCTGTGTCTGTGCTACTGAAATGCTATCATGGCTTAGTGGTTCAGTATTGTGACTATAGTGCACTGTATTATGGGTTCGAGCCTTGTTTCATGCTAGGCAGACCAGACTGCTTAAGGGGCAGTAAAGCTAATATGAGCATGTTTACCCGACCTTGCCCAACATTGCGCTAGTTGGCACGGCCAATTTTGTTTACATATTTTGAATATTGGTAAATGCTGCTTAGCACTGCTTTATATTGGTTAAAACATGGCAATCGTGCCTCTGGTGGTGCTGCAGGGCTGCCTATGTCGGATGCACATACTACACTCCCTATACATGTTTGAAAACAGGTAGTGTCGAGTTAGGCATCCCTTTTATTTTATGTGCGAGTCAGTGAGAGGTATCATTTCCAGGGTTCCTACTGAGCCAGTGTATGTGCTATGTGTTGCCTCTTTGCCAAGGCCAAGGCATACTGGGCATGCCTCCTTCTGCCTACTGGGGCAGGCTCAGATTGTTCCTCCAATGAGTCACGCTGTGCCTGTGCAGGCCTTGGCAATGGTGGGGGGCTGTTTGGCCCTGCCCCATGCTGTTCCTGATGCAGCTGTTTTCGCAGGATCATATTGTGTAGCATGGCACATACCATGACAATTTGGGTACATGTAGTTGGTGAGTACTGCAAGGCTCCACCAGATGTGTCCAGGCACTGGAACCATGACTTGAGCATCCCAAACACACTCTCAATTATATTTCGTGTTTGTGCGTGTGCCTCATTAGGGAGTTCTTGTTCAGGTGTGTGTGCATTTCTGATGGGTGTCATCAGCCACGGCTCCAGTGTGTATCCAGCATCCCCCACTAGCTGACCGTCAGGGATGTCCCCATTGGCAAATGTCTGGTACAGCTGCGTCAGATACCAGATATGGGAGTCATGGTAGCTTCCAGGGCAGCCAGCACACACATTAAGTATTATGCCCTGGGCATTGCACATGACCTGGCAGTTGATGGAGTGGAAGCCCTTGCGGTTTATGTAGGCCCTACCCCGCTCACCGGCTGGTGCTTTGATGTGTATGTGTGTGCAGTCAACTGCACCCACTGCATCAGGGTATTTCACTATTTGCTGGAAGAGATGCATATTGCTGGCCAATACCTCACGGGAATTGGGGAAATATACATGATCACCGACATGTGCTGACATGGCATTCAGGAACTGTTGCAGTACCCTGGATGCTGATGCCTGTGAAATCCCCATCATATCACCAGTTGGTCTCTGGAAGGTACCTGTTGCTAGTATTCTTAGGCCAACACATACCTTGGTTTCCACTGGGATGGGTTCCCCTCTGTTGGTTTTGTGTGTGAGGCGTGGCCTGCACAGCTCAACAATTTGCTGCAGGAGCTCTCTGTCCACACTATAGCGCTCCACTATTTCCAGCTCATGTAGCCCCTGGTAAGTTACCCTGGGTCTGTACACTCTTCTCCGTCTCCTCACTGTGGGTTGCTCAGCAACATTCACAATGGCACCACCCTCAGCATCTTGCACATGTTGCCTTATAATAGCAATGGCAGCCCCTAACATTTTTTTCTCTCAGTTAAGCTTTTTAAGTTTTCACTTCTCTTTGTATACTGCAGTGTTGCAGTGTTTCTGAGTAAAACATGGAGGAATGTTGTTTGCAGAGTTTTAAGTGCTGGGCTGGGCTGGGCTAATGTACTGCCTATGTAATTGGCTGATTCTGATTGATTTCACCTGGCAGCTCTGCTAGTTCTCCTTGGTTAACTTCCTACTACTACTTTTCCTTCCTTTTCCCTTTCTGTTTCCACAGGGGGCCGTGCCGCACAAACAAGCGCAAACACACTCACACGAGCGCACATGCGCACACACAGCCTTACACAGGCTTACACAGGCTTAGGTGGGTGCACATCCATGCACACAGGCTTACACAGTCTTACACAGGCTTACACAGGCACACACAGGCTTACACGGGTTTACAGGCGCGCATACAGTGTAAACATCTTTGCAAGAAACTTTGGTGGTAGCCACAGCGTACGCCTTTGGTTTCTGGCTTTCAGTTCAGACAACTAGGGACATGCCTCTTCCAGTCTTCAGTAACTCACAGCAGACACATGCCACTCTGCTCCAATGGGCTTACAGTGTTTGATACATACCCCCTCATGATGTCACCTATCTACTACTCTGTTACTCCCCTAATCCTGCTCTTACACTCTAGGGATATGGTTCACATAACAGGGAAAATTGGGATTCACTATCCTTATACTCATTTGCATAGGACTGCCTACTAATGCTTGGTTACATCTCTCACTGAGCTTTCCCCCTTAGCAACCACTACTCAGTAGCCATGTTGTCTTCAGCCTGCCATTCACTTGCATGGCAGATGTATATTTGTAATAAAATGCCTATTTGTGCCTTTTAATTTTTTTTTTTTGTTTTTTAGAGCGCTGCAAGTTTGCACGACGCTGCGCTACGCTTAAACATTGGGGATCGGGGAAAAAAAATATTTTAAGTTTTAAAAATTTTTGCAGCACATATAAATGCCAATGGCCTTATATTTGGCCATTGGCATGCTTCCTCAACTGGATGCATCCTTTATTTGGAGCTGTCATTGCTCTGGTTTGCTATTTGCAGAACGGTACTCAGTTACCAACCGAGTACATTTCTGCAAATAACACTACTCTTACTCGGACAGGTTAGTGTTTCCTGGATCGCAAATTTACCTCATTTGCATAGCTTTCAGCAGCAAATGAGGTAATTTGCATAACCTAACCCTGTCCATGCAAGAGTCGTTTTAGGAGCTCTCTTGCACGCCCCTGGCAGCTGTTCCTGGATCACTCGGCAGACATGTTGGCTTGCTGGAGTCTTACTCTACTCTTAGACTCCGTGCAAGCCTTTATGAATCCGGCCCAATGTCTTTATTTGTCTTTGCAAATATTTTGGACCTTAACATATGGTACTGTGACTCTGATCTGAACCAAGGGTGGAGGACACCTGTTGCTATGAACACAGATTCCCATCTGAACCAAGGGTGGAGGATAGCCATTGTGCTGATTGCAAAGCATTTCTGATGACAAAAGTACCCAAATCAGGTAACTGTTTAATTTATACCTCAGGGGTCTTTTGTACTTAGACTTTCAGTCTGCTGTTTTATCTGTCTGCATAAATATACTAGTTAAATAGCAAAAATGAATAAATGTATATAAGGATTTATAGTTTAAAGATCCTGTCATACCTCAACTATAACATTGTAAAATAAGGGAAAAGTAAATCTGTATGTAGTTAGATATTAGTATGTGAGAAGAGCATTAATGTGGTATTTTGGTAAATTATATAGCAGGGTGGCTTCTTGTTAAAACTAGAAGAGACTGGACATTGTTTCACCTTTGCAAGTATGTTTGTGAGGGTGCATATGGGAAATTTTGAGGATAAAGAGAAGTAAGATACCTGCTCATCCAGCATACTAAATGCATATCCACTATGGGGCATTTAGATGCAAGTATTTAGCTCAATGGTATGACATTACTAAAGGTGATTCTGATTTGCAGTTTCCATATAATGGAATCACATAATTCTAAAGAAAGCATTGGATACAACATGGGATAAGAGAAAGACAGATCAGTGCGATACTTTTTATGACTGGTACAGTGAAGTTTTGTTAAGAGATTTAAGGAATCTACATTTCGTGGATAAAAAGAGTCAATGAAAAAGATGCCACAGCAGGTAAAATATCTTAATGAAAATAGCAGGGAATGAGAAAATGGAATGCCTCTACTCAGTAGTAGCTGAGGGTAACATAACTAGGCAAAGGAGGATGCATCTGAAGAAGGTGATTGTTTACCTGTATAATACCAGCCTCCTATTATTTCTTTTCACACACCTCTACTGTCCCTATAGTGGAAAGAATAGCCACTAAGAAGAAAGATGAGGAAAGGAAACGGGAAAAGGATCATTTATAACATTCACTTGGTAAAGCTTATGACCTGTACTTGGTATCAAAACAAAAGGGTTCTGAAACAGGTGAAGAGTATCATAAACCAAGTGTTTTACAGGCACCCCTTTGAGAAGCTGGTGTAGATGGGAGTGGGATAGCTCATGCCCATTATCCATAGACTCTTACTGATGCATCACATAGCCAAAGACTTCCTTATGATAAAAACTGACCCATCAAAATTCAAGGAAGGGATATGTGCTGTTATTGAATGTTATGAACCTGACCTTCTTGGCCTGCAGCAGTTAATGAAAGTAGTAGTCACTTCCAAAATTTATGAAAAATTAGTTGATGAGAAGAATAGATCTGGATATATTATCAGCCTTGACTATGAACATTTAAAGAGGGAACAGTAACAACTCTTAAAAGTAATTTATAAGGTATATCCTTCAAAACTGGATTGGTGTAAAATAATCAGTTGCAAACAAAATAAAGGTGAATCCCCATAAATTATTTAGTGACACTCAAAACTGTATTTCAAGAGCATTCCAGAACTGATGAGGTGGTGTTTACTTACAAGCTGATTGTGTGCCATCATGGGCCACTCTTTTTGTTTTGTTTTTAATCTGTGTTCAGCCTTCATTTCCATACCTATACATGATGATAATCAGTATTTGCTTGCCTTTGCTTATAAGGGACACCAATATACTTGAACAAGGATGCCCTAGGATATATGGAGTCACCCTTTATAGTCTCACAAATTCTGAAAAAGGATTTGAAGGCATACCGTTTCTACACAAATCCATGCTAATTTAGTACGTGGATTATTTACTTATAGCCTCCAACACTTTACAGTATTGCCAGCAGGATACTATTTTCCTGTTGACAAAGTTAGCAGAAAAGGGGCATAAGGTAACTGCAACTTTGGTCACCCCAGGTGAAATATCTTGATCACATAATAATTCAGAGAAGTATAAAAACTCTGCCCTCATGTATTTAAGCAGTAACTAAAGCACCTCATCCAGTTAAATAGAAAAAGCTTACATTTATTTAGGGATGGTCAAATATTGTAGACAGTTGAATTCAGGTTATGCGGAATTAATAAAGTCATTGATCAGTCTGTTAGAACAAAATATACCAGAGCCATTACCATGAGAAAATTCATTTATTTTGTTAAAACATTCCTGGCAAATGCCCCTGCCCTAGGTCCCACCAATTAAAGAGAACCATCTACATTTTTCTGTCATGAAAAAGGTGGATTCACGCTAAGAATGCTTGCGAAAAGCTAAAGGGAAGTCAAGTGTTTGGCTTATTACAGCATGGCACTGCAGCCAGTGGCAGTTTGTCACCTTGTCTGAGAGCAGTCACTGCTGCCACCATGATGGCAGAGCATGCTGCTCTGATTGTCCTAAGAAATTAACGTACAGTCACTGTACCTCATATACAGCAGCTGCTCTCTTGTTAAAAATGAAAACTCACCATTTTTCTTCAAGATTAGCAAAATATAAAATGCTGCTCATTTCTAATCCATCTGTTTTACTTGTTCAGTGCCCAGTTTTGAACCCTGCATCTCTGCTGCCAACTGCAGAACATTCACCATGACTGTATTGTTTCTACTAATCATATATTTTCTCCTAGTAAAGATTTAACTGATATACCCAAAGAATGCAGAACTGAAAATTTTCATGAACAGATGTCACAGGAATAAAAAAGGACAGCTGGTTGCTGAAATTGCTGCTTGTTCTGAAAATTATGCTTTAATACAAGAGAGATTTGAAGTGAGTTAGCAAAAGATAGGGTGGTAAATGTGTATATTAATAGCATGTACAAGTATGGTATTAGTGCATGATTTTTGAGAACAGAGGAAGCAGACAGGTTTCTTTACATCAGCAGGTACAGCAATAAAACATTGTAGTTATGCAAGATTTTTGTTAGATTGTCTTTTGTTACCAAAACAAATAGCAGTGATAAAGGTTGAAAGACAGTAAAGGAAAATGCATACTATTCCTACAGCAGATAGTTGAATCAATTTGGGGGTTGGAGTTGGCATAATGATTAAATTGTTAACCTAACAGAGACAGGGTACAGCGTTTGACTCTTACCCTTGAGGAAAATTGGCTTCAGCTTAAAAATGGCCCACAAGGCTAACTAGCCTAGGGGTAATAATCTGTTTAACAAGCTGCTGGTGTAAGTACCTTTCAAGTGTCTGTTATATTATTAAATGAGACAAAGAATAATGATGTATTCAATTCTGAATGTGTGATTGTCCTCCAGGATCAAGCATCATAGAATGAGAGAAAAGCATTGGATCAAATCACGATACAGAAAATCTGTTGAATAAGTGTGGTGAAACTATGACAAAAGAGTTATAGTGCCTCAGTCTATACTCCCCTGGCTAGTAAGATTGTACAACTTACTTAATCATACTGAAAAAAATCTTTAAACTACAACTGGTTTTCTCAGCTTTCTCATTCTCTGATTCAACATTATGTAAATAACTGAAATGTGTTTGACTTGTAAAGCATATTATTGTAGTGTTAGAAATGAGTGCTCAACTTTACCACCCCCTTGAGGCCCATTTTTGAATATTCAAATTGATTTGTTGAGTTGAAATGATGTCAGAAGTTTGAGTATGTGCTTGTAGTTATATGTTTATTCTTAGCTTGGGTAAAATCTTACTTGTAGTCTACAAATAATGTTGACGGTGTAGCAAAAAAAGCTACTGAAGGAATTCATGTGAGGTTTGGGGTGCCACACTGTAAAATGCAAAAAGGGGAATTCATTTCACTGCTGAAATAAAAAAAAATATGTCAAGTATTTAAAATAAATTTGCAGCTCCACTGTCCGCATCAGTTCTTCTGCTCTAGTTGAACAATCAGACAAACAAAATAACTATGAAAAGTATGAAAAGGGAATGATTTAAAATGACCAGATGTTCTACCACTCATTTATTGAGTTTTTGAGCAACTCTGAATTCTTCTAAAAAACTCAAGTCGCAGTGAAATCCTTATGGGCCATCCCATGAGACTGCCAGCTATCCCATCTACACATTTCTGTACTTTTTCTCCCTGGGCCTCTGGCTTATATAGGCTCTACTTAGCTGGATCAAATAGTACGAATACAAAGAACAAATCAAGAAATACCTTAGAAGCATTGGAAACACGAACCACAAAGCATTATAGACAATGATGAAGTTTATATCACTTTGGCTTACACATTGCCAACAGTTCAAAAAATAGATTCAAGGTAACCACATTAGTAGTTCAGGACTAAAAGACAAAAGTAAATTGATCAATGAAATTGCTATACCCAGTGATTATAGTTTCTTAGGTACAGAGAGACACAAAGTCATAAAATATCAGGATTTGCAAGTAGAAATGAGAGCAATGTGGAATGAGGATACCCAGAGAGTTCCAACAGTAGTAAGAGCAATAGGACTAATAAAAAAGAATGTATAGTCATTCTTAAATATGCTACCAATGCATGTAATCCCATATGAATTACAACAGGAGGTAATTGGGGGCACATTGTGGGTGTTGAGAAGAGGTTTACTTGCTAACAAAGATTGAAACAATACTGATTTCATGAGCTCTAACTGTATCCTGACTTTTGGAGTGCCATCCATTCCCATCCTGGTATTAGAAACCTAAAACTTCTGTAGAAATTAAATGAAAAAGAAAACTATGTTATAAAGCAATCAGCTTATAAAAAAGTGAAAGACATATATAGGCAAATCAAAGTCAAGTATTCTGCAAAAGTCATTTAAAGTGCCCACATTAATTATATACAAAACCAGATGGTTAATTTATAATAAATGTTTACACTCCAATAGTGCATTTAAACTTTTTGGTTTTAATGTCTCAGATCTTAAAATACATTTTGTCTCTGAATCTTTTAAGATATAACAAACATTACAAAAAGTAATACTAGTTCCTTTATATACAAAGAACTTTTTATTCTCATTTACTCATGTCTTATCAGAGACAGTATTACATATGATGTCACTCGATTTGAAAGACCACAGAGTTTCCCAATTGAAACAATCAATGGCCACAAGATCTTAAGTTATCCAGATGGGAAGGCATCCTGTTCCTGTATTTGATCTTGTAAAGATTCTTCCATGATGATCGGTGCCTAACCTTTTAAACCATAAAAAACAATCATCATCAACCTCCTATCCCATCACAGAACAAATGGTTCCTCAAATAGCCACTTAAAGTACCTAAACTTTGTAGCATAATATAATGTAATATTATGATATAGAGGAATTTGACCAGGTTGCCGATTGTAAGAAGTATATTACGTGTTTGAGATATGGATAACAAGAAATTCACCTTGAAAGCAAAGGTCGAGAGGACATCCATTTAGAGAGCACATAATACTTTGTTATGATTGGATATCTGAGCATAAATATTTATAGTGCATGGAGATTTATCTGCTCCTTGTACTACAAATTAGCCAAAAGTAAGATTAAAAAAAAAAAAAGTGATGTGTTGTGCTATCTTTGAAACCCAGTACAGTAGTGGGGAAGTAGTTTATGATATTACGTATTCCTGTGTAAGTTAAGCAGTTGTAATCAAAACAGTGAGGTTACTTTAGCAGACAGCAGAAGAGATGGAAGTTGAAACAAAGCCATTTCATGTCCTGCTGCTGCTGTTTTCTGGTCAGCACTGACCTGACATTAACAGTACGTAGCTGAGCTTAACAATTTTGAGCACCCCTCTAAGCATTGTTAAGGTCAAGTCTTGTGCTATAGCAGCACTGAACCAGGATGTAATTTAACAATTTTTTGAGCATATTCATAGAGTTCGAAGTACTACAAAGTAGTTCTGCACTTTACTTGTTAGCATTTTAAAACATACTTTTGGATACATGATGAAAAAATAATGCCTGCAGACGTTATATAGTTAATATATTAAAGTATTTTAGGGTCATATAATTAATACATTAACACTATCTGGGGTCCTGTTAGTGAATGAGGAGCTGTGTTAGTGAAGCGGAAGGTGAGTCCTAAGACAAAGATCACAGTTTTCCACTAACTCTATGTCCTCATCCTCACTTATAGTTATGAATTTTGGGTTGTAAATGAAAGGATGAGCACCCTGATATGGTAATCATTTGAAATATTGGGACCCAATAGACTGAGTCGCAACATACAGACAGAATGACCGAATGATCAGACTTAAATATACAGAGTCTAATATGCCATTTCTCAGAATATTCCCTTTTCTCCAAGGAAAGGTGATCTCTGAGTTGGTATATATAGGTTCTGTGGGTGTGGGTGGCTTGCACACCCTGCAAAAAGAAGTTTTAAGTGGAAGAACAATTTTTGAGATTTGCTCTTCTTCTTTGTTTTCTGTCTCTTTTGGGGCTTTTTTGGTACTCCACAGTTCGACTGCTAACATTTCAATAGTGGGCCAGCAAAAATTATGTTTCTTCATAAAGCTGCTGTTGTGCTCACTGTGCATAACAGAGTAAAGAGAACTGCAGTACAGCAGTATCTTGTAGTAGAATCATTGTTCTCGGTATTGAGAGGAGTCAGTTAGTTTGGGCATATAGTAAAGATATCCCCTGGCCTCCTTACATTGGAAGTGCAACAGGCACAGCCCACTAAGAGGGAGCCTATGGGAGGCCTAGAACATGCTGATAAGATTATATCTCAGCTGGCGTGGGAACACAACCCACTGGGGGGGAGGCCTGTGGGAGGCCTAGAACATGTTGATAAGATTATATCTCAGCTGGCATAGGAACATCTCAGCATCCTCTGGGATGAGCTGAACACTGTTTCTTGAGACAGGTAAGGTTAGTCTGCCCCAAACCCCATACTACCACCACCATGACCCTCCCTAGAGTAAGTGGCTTAGAAAATGGATGGGTAGATGAAATATTACAATTTCAACTATCATCAGATTCTAAGCATTCAGAAATTGTTCTGTTTCAAATACATTAAACTATATTTAATAGTAGGAATTCCTATATTATCCATATTAAATGAATATGTTAAACTAGCTCAGTTGAGTAGCACAAAGCATACCTTAACTAAAACAAATATATTGTGGAGGAAACATAACATGAAGTGTAGCATTATAGAATGTGGAATTGTTTAGTTAGATAACATATGATAAAATTATAAGATAAGCAAATAAAGCAAAATTAATCCACAAAAATACTATGTATCCTTAGATGAAATTACAGAACTGGCGTCTTTTTCTGTGAGCACGTATTACTGTTCATTATCCCTGTAGAATAACATCTTGGAAAAAAAGTATTGTATAAAATGAAAAGTAGTAATGAAATCCATTTCTGAAAACCTCTCTCTCGCTCTACATATATATATATATATATATATATATATATATATATATATATATATATATATATATATAATTTATTTATTTATTTTTTGCAGTTGGACTTCAGACCCCCCATATTGCCTCAGAGAAAGTATTATTACACACTTTAGCAACAAGTTAAGCATTTTGTCTACTCTGATATAATACATCCTATAATATGAACAGTAAGTAGGAGGAGACACATCAAAGGGTGCAATGAAATGAAGCATCCGGAAAACATATTTTATAACATCTTCGTGAAAGTCTTGAAATGCATGGTTATTAAATCATCATTCCAAACAATACAAACTTTGCAGAAGAAACTTCACCCATTTTGACAGTTTGTTAATACTGCACATTTGCTATATTTTTTATTCAATAATATTTTCAGTATGTTTCACATTCCATTGATAAATGCTTTATCAAACACTTTTGTTTGTGTTTTATTAACATTTCTCAGTTTTAGATGTGCAAGTAGAAAATGTTAATTCTATTATTGCTGTGCCTCTGTCGAGCAGTGACACTGAGGTAATCCCTGGGGTATATCTGCGATCTCCCATCCATTGGTCAAGATTTCTCTTGAACAAGGCCTGTGGTCACTACACCTGTACCTTGATACTAGAGGAGTCTTTGTGATGAATCCTACACCTACAAGTTTACTAAGACTTCTGTCATTGTTTCATCACCTGTGTTCACTACATCTGACCCTGATATTGCAGGAGCTCTGATGGATCTAGATTTTTGAGGTGAAGCATATTCATCAAATCTGGGTTTGACATGGCCTTGTATGTTAGGCAAAGGTCACCTCTGAGCAAGCGATGGCGACTGAATAGAGCTGGAGTTCTTTCAGTCGGGCAGCATAGGACAGATTTTTGAGACCCTTTATCCTTTTGGTGAGGAACTTTTGTGGCCTCTCCAGCTGCTGCAAGTGTCGGGTCAGATACATTCCGAATGGGGCATTGTACTCAATCATTGGTCTGATGAGTGATGAGTAAAGGGAGACTATGACCTCCCTTGATCTAGATGAGAATCCCTTCATGATAAGGTGGGCAATGTAGAAGGTCTTCCTAACTACTTTAGCTACATGGGTGTCGAATGACAGACTACTATCAACCTGGGTCCCCAGGATCCTGATAACTTCTTCTGTGCTCAGTGGATTGCCACCTATTTGGTAGCTAGGGGTAACCTTGTTTTTCCCGAAGGGTATGACTATGCATTTTTTGGCATTTAACTTTAGGCCGTGGCTCTGGCACCAGTTATCTGTTTCTGTGAGACCCTTCTGAAGGATATCTGTGTCAGATGTGTTTTCTACTATGGCGCCCAGTTTGCAGTCATCTGCAAACTTTGTCAGCCATAACCCTTCTGTGTTTGCTTGTACTTCGGAAAAGTAGATGCCAAACAAGAGTGGGCCCAGGACTGAGCCCTGTGGGACACCACTTGTGACAGGCTTTGAGTCTGACATGGCGCCAGCAACTCTGACTCTGTGGGTTCTGTCACTCAGCCAGTTTGCAACCCATCTTGTGATGTATGGGTTAACATTTAAGCTGATGAGTTTTTCAATGATACCCGAGTGGGGTATTGTATCGAAGGCCTTAGCCAGATCGAGGTAGGCTGTATGGACTGCCTTTCCCTCATCAATGGCTTTGGTGACTGTTTCGAAGAAGTCAAACTGACCTATAAATTCAATAATATTTTCAATATATTTCACATTCCATTGATAAATGCTTTATCAAACACTTTTGTTTGTGTTTTATTAACATTTCTCAGTTTTAGATGTACAAGTAGAAAATTTTAATTCTATTATTGCTTTTTCTTTGCATAGTATAATATATTTTACACTGAAAAAGCCCTACACCTATATGTTTACTGAGACTTCTGTCATTGTTTCATAGCCTGTGGTCACTACACCTGACCTTGATACTAGAGGAGCTCTGTTACAAAGTCCTACACCTACAAGTTTACTAAGACTTCTGTCACTGTTTCATCACCTGTGTTCACTACATCTGACCCTGATATTGCAGGAGCACTGTTCCTACAAGTTTACTAAGACTTCTGTCACTGTTTCATCACCTGTGTTCACTACATCTGACCCTGACATTGCAGGAGTTCTGTCACAAAGCCCTAAACCTACAAGTTTACTAAGACTTCTGTCACTGTTTCATCACCTGTGTTCACTACATCTGACCCTGATATTGCAGGAGCTCTGTTACAAAGCCCTACACCTACAACTTTACTGAGACTTTTGTCACTATTTTATAGCCTGCAGTCAGTGCATCTGACCTCGATATTGAAAGAGCTCTGTCACAAAGCACTATACCTACAAGTTTACTAAGACTTCTGTCACTGTTTCATCACCTGTGTTCACTACATCTGACCCTGATATTGCAGGAGTTCTGTCACAAAGCCCTAAACCTACAACTTTACTGAGTCATTTGTCATGATTTCATGAAAGCATATTTCTCATGAAGAACCTTGCTGTGTATTAACTTTAATTAAATACATTTCTGTGAAATAGTATGACCCCTTACTAAGTTGGCCACTGCCTCCTTTTCTTTGACCAGTAGACTGTGCTGCATATGCCAGGTATATAGTCTTAGGAAATGACAGCACACCGGTTTTACTTGCATCTCTTAGTTAATTACTTTGTTCTGGCTATAGAGTGACTGCTCTCGGTTATAAACTGACCTATAAATTGACCTGAGGGTGGAGTTGTGTCTATAGTAGAATGTATTGTTAAATATTCCTTCAGTGTTGTCTCTTTTTATACTCAGTCACTATCTTCCTTCATAGAGCAGGTGTGTGTCACATGTTATTACATTTCTATTGGTTCTAAGACTGTGTAAAACAGTGTAAAGATTTTGTTAGTCTGTTATATTTGTAACAATTTCATTCTGATCAGATAACCTTTGTGTGTGCATGTGTATGTATATATATATATATATATTTATATATATATATATATGGGTCTACTTTGTTTTATCGAAGTTTCAAAACTTTAAAACCCATATGGCCGAGACCATATGATCAAATTTTGAAATTTTGAAACTACAACAAAAAAGGAAAAGAACACAAAAAAGGTTACCTTCATGTTTTTGCAGGGGGGCAAGCCCCCCTTCGCCCCACACCCCCTGATGATTAGAAATATAAACACCAAGATAGCACTATGAGGAAAATGGTAAATGTCCTGTTCCGCTCTGTATGGTGATCTCAGTGTAAACTGTTCAAAGTTTCAAAACTTCGATCATATGGTCTCGGCCATATGGGTTTTGAAGTTTTGATAAAACAAAGTAGACCCATATATACACACACACACACACACACACACACATATATATATATATATATATATATATATATATATATATATATATATATATATATAAAACACTGCTTTGACATACTGGTTAATCCCATGAAAAGTGATGGTGTTATATTGTGCCTACCAATTTAATACACCTGCATATTCACACAGCATTACTGTGGTTCTTTATCAGTATACTTTCTGCTACAACTACTTTGAGCATACATGCACACACTTTTTTACCATCACTCTACTCTCATATTTCCACTGTATTCTCTTGCTATGACTTACTGTAGTCCTTCTTCCATCTCTTTTTTGTATAATAAGTAATAACATTATTACCTCAATGTAATTTTACAGTTCAATATTGTTTATTTTTTCTTTCTTTCATTTCAGAGCCTGCGGTCACAACATCTGACCCTGATATTGCAGGAGCACTAACACAAAGCCCTACACCTACAAGTTTACTGAGACTTTTCTCATTGTTTCCAAGCCTGTGGTCACTACATCTGACCCTAATATTGCAGGAACTCTTGTCACAAAGCCCAACACCTACACGTTTACTGAGATTTTTGTCATTGTTTCATAGCCTATGGTCACTACATACGATCCTGATATTGCAGCAGTTCTGTCACAAAGCCATACACCTACAAGTTTATTGAGACTTTTGTCACTATTTTGTAGCCTGTGGTCACTACATCTGACCCTGATATTGCAAGTGCTCTATCAAAAAAGCCCTACAACTACAGGTTTACTGACACTTTTGTCACTGTTTCATGTTAGCATATTTATTATGAAGAACCTTGCCACATATTAATTTTAATCTGTTAAATACATGCCTGCTCTGTGAAATAGTATGACCCCTTACTAAGTTGGCCACTGTCTCCTTTTGATTGACCAATAGACTATACTGCATATGCAAGGTATTTAGTCTAAGGAAATGACAGAAAACCTGTTTTACTTGCATTTCTTTGTTAATTGCTTTGCTCTTGATATATAGTGATTTTGCTCAGTTATCAATTGATCTATAAATTGATTTGATGGTAAGAGGCATGCTATGTCAGATTCTCTCTCTTCCCACCCCCCTCTTACTCTGATATTATACTTCCTGCATACACATTTCACTTGTGACTCTTTTTCCAAAGCCCTCCTCAAATCACCTTACTACTTCTATACATACACTTCTGCTTCTTGTTTTCTATTTCCTTATCTCTTTTTAATTGTTAGCCCTATTCCCAACTATCTTTCACCCTCCCATACTGCTTTGCACTATATCAATTTATAATCACATCCCCAATAGTACCTATCTATTCCACATTTTACCCTTTTATTATACCAAATAAATCCTCATTTTTCTTATTTTGACTACATCATTATACTCTAGCCTTTAATACCCTTCTATTTTTTTACATTTAAAAGAAACTAGGACAATCTACCACTCTTCTTTTATAAACTTATACTTCCTTTATTTTCACCTCCTGTGAACTCCCTCCAATTCCAAATACGCTCCAGTCAGTCTACTACACAACAACATCCCCCTCCCACACCTCACCCATATTATTTTAAGCACACCCCCTTTTTCTCCCCTACTGTTCCACAGTATGTTCACTCATACTGTACTCCCTATAACTGTTTCACTTCCAACAGCCCTAATTCCCCCTCTACTTCCATTTAAACTATCTTGTTCTGCACGCTTCATCCTGTTTTCCTCATGCCTCCACCACAAGCTTCTCCCAAATAACCCTATCACTGATCTCTATACTAATCTTTCCTATTTCCACTCTGAAGTCCACAATACTAACCACTACAACCTAAAACTAATACAAATATCAGAAGTACTTAAAACTCCTAAAACAACTAGACATTATTTCACAGCCTTAAACTTGTGCAGGGACATTCACCCCAACCCAGGTCCCATTCCTACTACACAGACAAAAAAAACTAAAACTTATCACTCGTAATATCAGGAGCATGTGCAATAAACTGACACTCTTTCTTGCCTGGTTAACACACTCTAACCTAGGAACCCTTGCTATTAGAGAGACTAGACTAAAACTAGAAATAAAAGATAATGACATTTTCCCCCTGGTTACAACATTATCAGAGTACACAGAGCACATATAAAATGTGGCAGAATAGCCCTAATTTTCCCTAACAACTTGATAGTTTTCCCATACGCAGATACTATACCAAAATTCTACACAGCCAAAATCCTTATAACATTTCTAAAACTTAACTCCTCTAAGAACATCTGTGTAGTTGCTTTATACATCCCTCCTGGGCAAAATAGTCCCATTCTAGAAAATATTCTCGCCTGGATATCTGAAACAATACTGAATTAAACCATTATTTTAGGGGATGTTAACACTGACTGACAGACACTAACCTCACACCACCCAACAAACAGTATAAACCTCTGTGGCTTTACTCAACTTATAAATACTCCTACCAGATAGTAACATCCAACACTCCGCCCTGGACTGGATACTAGTCCTGAACTCTTCTAACTTTACATCCTCAGGCACATTCTCAGACTCCTTCAGTGACCAGTTACCAGCCTATACACACAAGACTATCACAGCTCACAAAACAACACTAGTTCAAAACTATATGCAACCTAAACATTTTCAGCAAAGAGGTAGTTAATGAACTCTAAAAGCTATATACTATTTCAGCCTAAAAAGACTACCCCTAAATGATGCAGTTGAACATTTCAACAGCACCTTCCTAAGCATTTCCTAAGCATTTGCCACTGTATAGAAATTTTCTGTCATTTATGGATTATGTGTTGTCATATAAAGACATGGAGCTCTGATTGTGCATATGCCTCTCTACAGAATTTTGTTTGTCATTTGTTGTATTTGTACTGTTATGACATGGAGCTTTTCTCCATGGGCCTCTGCTGTAAATGGATCTTGTTCCACTCGGAATTTCCTGGTAAACAAATGTAAAATAAAATAAATAAATACCATTTTTAACTCCCTAACCCTTCAGTGAACAAAAAGAATAAAAACTAACCATGCCCAATGGCTCACCAAATCATGTAAAATTCTAACGAAAGACAGGGACAAAGAATAGACTGTCAGGCTAAAGAATAAAAATGGCATAAATCTTCAGTTATACAGACAACTCTGCAATCAAACAAAAAGACAAATATTGCATGACAAAAAATCATACTATTCTTACATTCACAATAACCACAAAAATAACCATAAGAAATTCTGGTCCTCTGTAATGCCATTTCTTATCCCATGAAATAAAAATAATCCCAATCCATACCCCAATATACCACCTCTTTAAACAGCCACCAAATTCAACACATACTTTAGAGAGTACATATCCAACCTAAAAGTAAACCCAACTCATCCACCTCAACTCACTCCTGTTACTAATACCCCCAATATTAACCTCTACACACTCCGCACATTACATACATACAACCAACCCCTCACTCATAATCAAAACCAAACTATCCCCAGCTTAGATTGCAGCCCATCCCTTTATCTCAGAAAAAAAAAAAAAAACTACTGCAAAAACTGAAACCTTGCTCAATCTCAGCAGATAACCACCCACCAGAACATCTAAATCTTGCCGCAGAGGCAATAGGATTCCCTGTTAGCATCTTAATTAGTAGATTCATAGCTGAATCAAATATCCCTAACATATGTAAAAGATCACACATTATCCCTTTTCATAAGAGAGGCAACTCCACTGACATTACACACTTTTTTCCTATTGCAATCTTGTCCCCCCCTCTCTAAGATTCTAGAAAAATGTGTGCACCTACAACTTCTCCATCATCATACATACAGCAACCTACTTTCCCACACTCAGCATGGCTGTAGACTTGCACACAGTACCTCAACAGCCTTATTATTTTTCATGGACTCTGACAACAAAGTCTGTGACACTGACAAACTAATATCTGCATTATTTCTAGACTTGTCAAAAGCATATCACATGGTATCGCACCAAACGCCTTAAAGAACTTCCCAGCATTGGTCTATCCTCCTCCTCCTCCTCACTTCAGTGGTTTTCTATCTAACTAGCTGACAGGCAGAAAGTTTAAAATGGCAGGGCTCTATCACTCCACATCTAATCACCCCCACAGGTGTACCTCAAGAATCCATCCTTGGCCCATTACTATTTAATGTCTTCATCAATAACGTACATACATCCTACTGTGAAGGTACTTTAATCAAATATGCAGATGACTCCACTATCATCTGTGTATCAGACACATTAAATCACATACAACACATAACACAACAAGCTTTCTCTTCTATAGAAACATGGCTCTCCAATGCTGAACTTCTACTGAATGGAAGAAAAAGCTCCTTCTGTTCGCCAACAAACCCCATAGCTCCAACAAAACAAACATCAACATCGTTTTCAGCCAACAAAACTAAAATGTTATTGATTCAGCATACCAAACTACTAGGTGCTATAATTGACAATAATATCAAGTCTGACCTACACGTACAAAACAGTGTAAAAAAAAAAAAACAAATCTAGGCGTGCTATACAGGAATAAAAACTTCCTCACAGCAGCTACTAAAATTACCCTGGTCAAAACCTACATCTTGCCCTCACTGTTTTATGGGGTCCCAGTTCTAACTAACTTACAGATCTCCCTAAGAAAAAAAAACACTAGAAAGCTGCTATAACAAAATTGCCAAATTTGCTATAAACCCAGCCCCTCTAACTCTTCACTGTAAAGCCCTACATTCCCCAAGATGGCTTGAACTCCCCTTCCACCTCCAATACATACAACTTATTATGGTATACAATATCATCCACAGCCAACTAGCTTGTTCTGCTCTTAGCCCATTAATCAACTTTTTTATCACAAATAAACATCTCAGATCTGGAGACAAACATCTCCTCGCATCTTATAAACCTAACAAAACTACAGGTATAAGCCTTTACTCCTGCTCTGTGGCAAAACTATGAAACTCCCTTCATTTAACTATCAAAACTGCTTGTACTCTGCACTCTTTCAAAACCTCTATAAAAGAATACTTCAACAAAGCTTGGATTTGTTCCTGTATGAGCACAGGCTGAGGTGCTCTTATACCTTTATTCTACCTCTCTCTCTCTCTCTCTCTCTCTCTCTCTCTCTATCCTTACTACTAATTTAACCTACCCTCCCCTTCTTCTACACATACTCCCCTGAGGTTACACTCATACCGTTTCCACCTCTATTCCTACTATTCCCCTTTATCACACCCTACCCTTCTCTACTCATACTATCGAATGCCTTCACCAGTATAATCTGTTACTATATTTCATGACCTGTAGAATATTAATAATCATTATAATGATTATCTATTATATAAATAATGCTGTGTCTTCCTAGTATCAGGCTTTCCATATAATTTATGGTTGAACACTATGACTTTAGTTTGTCAGAATAAAAACTTGACAGACATAATCATGTTTAGTTTTTCAAATTTTGTGCTTGAATGTTATGACTTTATTATGTCAGTCAGGTTCTCATTCTGACAAACTAATATGGTATTTTCATATTTGTCCTTGAATGTTATGACTTTATGTCTGTCTGTCTAGTTTTTTTTTTCTGTTAACCATATGAATCTGGAGCTTTTCTCCTTGGGCCTCCACTGGAAATGGGTACCTCATGATCCATTCAGACTTTCCTGGTAAACAAATGCCAAATAAATAAATAAATAAATCAATAATAAATATTTGAAATGTTAAGTCTCTAAACAGTGCCATTTGTAAACAGTAAAGACTTAAAAGTGATGCTAAGCATATTCACAGGGCCAGTTCTGATATGATCAGGTCTACTCTGTTTCCTATTTTCCTTTAGATGTTTGTGTGTTCAGAAGTTGTTACCGCTTCTCGATGTTGTGAGATTTGATTTTTTTTATCCATGGAATAATACATGTTTTGGTGGTAACAGAAAAATGAAAAATGAGAAAGCTAGATAAACTGGAGTTTCAGATGCCATGACTGTATTTGACATGAAAAACCATAAATAGGAGGAATATTGTGAAATATTGAAAAGCTTTGGCTAATTCAACTTACAATGAGGAAAATAGGTGTGTGTGTGTGTGTGTGTGTGTGTGTGTGTGTGTGTGTGTGTGTGTGTGTGTGTGTGTGTGTGTGTGTGTACAGAATAATAATAAATCTCATGTCTCCTGATAAACATAGAAAAGCCTACATATAGACCATAAGCTTATTAAAATCAACCATAAACCTAATTAAAGAGAGAGCTACTGCAGCAAATCTAGAGAAACAAGACTATGTAAGGAGTAAATTATGACTGCATACAAAGAAGGGTATTTTCTTTTTTTAATGAAATATTTATTGAATTTTTCTTGAAAATACACTGTAACAATAAAACATTGAACATCGAACCATGTAAAAACAGAAGCTATATACAAGGCCCATAACAGATGCAGTTTCATTGTTATTACATTTTATCTAGAAAAACTGTTATGATTAACTTTTGCTGGATAATTTCATAAGGTTTAATCTGGGACTTGGAAGTCAGCTCTTAGTATTTTGTGACTCTTTGACAAAGATATACCATTGTTATTATTCAATGTGTTTAACTCATGAAAGAGTGTTAGTGTTTTAGTTAATAAACTTGTATTTGAGTTTTGAAATAATTTTAACTCATTGGAAATATATTCTCTAAATGCTTGTATATTTAGCCAATTATTATGATTTGTATTGTATCTGGTTATAAGAAAAACTGATTCATATATTTTATTATTGTTTAGAAATTGATGCCAGAATTCCAGCCCATTCTCTTGACACCCTTTTGTACAAGCAATGGGAAATATTACAAATAGCAGATTTTTTTATATGTAATTGTTATGCATTATTTTCTTAAAGATTATTCAAAGTATAATTGATAAAAGGAGTAAAATTGGTATTTTTATTGTTATTGTAAGTGAAGTCTTTAACGACCAGAAATATTCTATTTTCTGAGAGAAGATCATAGTTCATAACAGTAAAATTATTGGAAAGTAGAATGGCCTTATGTATATTTTTCCAGTTAGAGACATAGCATTTAACCATTGGCACATTATATTAAGGATAACTGATTCTGCATATAATTCAATATTTGTAAAGGCTATTCCTCCTTCATCCCAACCTTTGTAGTGCCATGCGTGTCCTATTCTCATTTTTTTGAGGATGCCATAAAAATTTTTTAACAAGGAATTTATTTGTTTAATTAGTTTTTTTGAAAGACAGGCTACTAGGGATTGTAGAAAAAATAATATTTTTGGCAGAATAAGTATCTTTATCAAAAACAGCCCTTCTTCCATCGGGAAGAACATTTTATTCCAATTTTCTAAATGTTTTTTGATGGTATCAACTAGATTTCTGCTGTTTATTTTTATGGATGAATTCCAAATAGGTTTAATGATCACACCTAAATATTTGAATTTATAATTTGCCCAATTGAAATCGTCGTGAGTTTTCAAAACCACACTTTTTTTATTTATTAAAATTGTCTCAGTTTTATTATGGTTAAATTTTAAGCCTGACATTTTTTCAAAAGCCTGCAATGAGGGTAGAATATAGTCAATAGAGGAGCCAATATCCCCAATTGTTAATAAAATATCATCTGCAAAGAGTTGGATTTTGGAACAATGATTTATATTGGTAGAAAACCCATTTATGTTGGGATTAACTGTTACGTTGTTTGCAAACTGTTCTATTGATAGGGAAAATAATAAGGGTGACAGTGAACAGCCTTTTTTGTACCTTTTAATATTTTAAAGGACCTGACAGAAAAGCACCAATTTTAATCTATGATACGGAATTTTCATATAGTCTACTTATTAATTCAATAAGATCGAGGAAGAATTATACTCTTTAAGTACTTTGAATAAATATGGCCAACTTATAGAATCGAATGCTTTGTCTAAATCTAGGCTGATGATTGAAAGTCCTTTTTTCTTTTTATTTGCAAGATCTATCAGGGAAAAAAATTGATAACATTATCTTGAACCTTCCTATTTAAAATGAAACCTGTTTGGTCATCATGTATTAAATTTGGCATCAATTGGTTCAATCTCTTTGCAAGGATTGAGGTGAAGATTTTATAATGAAAATTCAAATGGGAGATGGGACGATATGAAGAGACTAATTTGGGGTCTTTGTCTTGTTTGAAAATTGGAGAGATCATGGCATATTTCCATGAAGGAAATGTACTTTTATTGCTTCTGAATTCCTCAAATGCCACTATTAATATCTTTAAAGTGCTATCAGGACGTATTTTATATAGGTCTGGTATGAGTCTATCTAACCTTGGAGCTTTGTTGCTTATGTGACTTAGAATTATTTCCTTTATTTCAGTTATTGATATTGATTTACATATTTTAGCAATTTATTTTATTTTTTATTGATAATTTCTTTTAAAAATATCTCTTGAAACCTCACTAGCTACATTTACATCCATTTTGTTAATTCTTTCATGGTATCTCCTAAAAATTTATTTTAGGTCTGTCTTACTTTTTGACTTATTTCCAGTAGTGTCAAGAATCTCTTTAATATGCTTTGAATTTATGAGGCTTTTATATTTAACTGCTAGTCTATGCATATTGTTAGGATTTATTGAATATGATTGTAATTTAAGTCTCTCTAAATTTATTGCAACTTTGTGATTCAAAATTTCAACATATTTTAAGTTTAGTTGTTTCAGCTCAAAGTTTGTGCTTATGTCTTTGGCATTTAAGTGACGTTTTAGTGTGTCAGTTCTCTTTTGCAAGTATAATAAGTCTTTATCGCAATCCTTGCTTTTATTTAGGTACTAACTTTTAAATTTTTCTGAATAAGTAGGATTTTAGTATATCCCATAAGAGGACTTTAAAAGTCATATTATCATCATTTAGATCAAGAAATGTATTTAATTCCTTCAATAAAAAATGTTTAAAACCCACTATTTTAATTATATAGGCTGTAATTATCTGCCAAAAGATTAAATCATTTGGTCTAAAAGTCACTTTAAAACAAATAGCATTGTGGTTGGACAAAGGACAAGAGGTTATTAAGACCTCCTGTATTTTTGAAAATAAACTATCTGATACAAATACTTTATCAATGGTTGTTTGCGTGCAGAACCTATATGAATAGTGTGAGTATTTCAGGGATTTTGACTCCTTCATTTCATAAATATCGCTCAAATTTGTAGAAATAATAAAGTTGTTTAACTGCTTGGCAGAACCAGACATTGAGAAGTTCCCTGCTTTTGAAGTATCTTTTGGTGAAATAATGCAGTTGAAGTCTTCAATGTAGATAATTTCACCTTTGGATAAGATTGTAATTAATTCAAGGTATTTACTGACCATTCCGGCACCAGTACCAGGTATCCAATATGTGTTTGCCAGTGTTATATACCTTTTGTTTATCTCTAAAATAATTAAGCTTAACATAGCATTTTCATCTGAATATGATTCAATTATTTTAGGAATAGGTAATGATTTTTTAACATAACATGATAGTACCTCCCCTCTTTGCCTGAAAATGTGACTCCACCAGTATTGAATAACCATTGAAAGATGTTTTATCTAGATCTTTCTGAATTAAATTATTTTTTGTAAGAACACAATATCAACTTTGTTTGATTTTAGTTATTTAATTAAACTTCCTTTCTTAATAGGGTTATTAAAACCATTAACATTTATTGATATACCTTTATATGTAGACATTATAATAATTAGTTTTGTAATCATAAAATTCTGTTATGGACATGTAACTTTCTTTAAACATAACTAAACTAAGTATATGACTAACAACAACACTAACCATGGAACACCTAATTCCTGGTATGATGATAAAATCATCAAAACCACCCTCTACCATCATGAAGTTGTTTAGTTAAAATATTCCCAGCATTGCTGCCTTTTACAAGTTAAAATAACAGATTAAGGCTATAAGCAGATACCCTATAAGATTCTTGAAATATGGCTTTACCAAATTGCAACAGAACTTGATAGAAGTTCTGTATATTCACAAATAATTAGATCAGAATGTATATTATGGTAACTATTTAAAATAACATCAGTTAAAACATAAGTTACATCTGCATGCCTGGAAAAACACTTTGGAAAGGGTGTCAATAGTATTAAGGTCTTATATTTGACAAGAATATACACAATTGTCTATGCCTGTATGTCTAGTGAAGGGCGAGGAGTATATAAATGAGTGACCAAGTTTTTAATGTCCTTTAATCAGCTTATCCCGGAACATGTGTTTTAAGAAACTGGTTATGAGAATATGTGTCTCATAATTAAGATCAGGATGAAGAAACTATAATATAACTATTAAGTATATTTTTTTTGTTACTTTAATTACAGAAGATGATCTAGAATTAAATGGTTATAATGGCCAAACAAAAGTTTACAGTCAATACCTAATTCAAAGACTGTAAAACTTTAAGTTTAAGCTTGACGGCAGTAATTAAGAAAGAATGTATACCATATTCCTTTCTAATATGTAGTATATACTCTAGAACCCTTCAAAAATTAAATTTATGATAAACAACATACGAAGAAACTGTACCATACTGATTCATTTTGAAAAGTATGTTATTTCTATCAAAACAGAAGAAGAAGAAAAAGACACCACACAGGAGCTGTTCTATATAACTCTTACCAAATTACCAAATCTAATCTAATTCAAGTTTGCTACATTACAAAGATTTCAAAATTATAATTATGGTTAGAGAACTGAGGTTAATATGACAGGAAGATCATCATAAATAATATGAGCAAGGTAATTGTAAATGAGCAAAATTAACCTGGTACTCAATCTCTTTGAAATGGAGTCATATGTCTCCTAATTTTATGATCAAACCTAAACATATGACTGTATGGTATATTCACATATTTAGCTATGCCACTTGGGCATACCAACATAAAAAAACTGATTTTATCACAAAATAACAGGAACATTTCCACAAATTTAACATTTTATAGTGGATATATGCGGTGTGTATTTATATCAGTTACTAACTTTACTGCAGTTCAGCCTGTTAGCCGGGCTTTTTTAGTCAGCAACAAAACTACTACAAGTAATATAAGTAATATTATAAGAGTTCAAATATTTATGAGCTCTAAATACCTGTTGAGAATACTTATAGAGCAGGAATATTTTAAAATCTAAGAGCTGTAGTGGTGTAAACGCTTTACTCAATTATACTATGTATATACTTTAGATGAGAATTTCCATCACATAATAAGCTGGGTATTTCAGGTGAAAAACAATTTCATAGACAAAACAACTGAAACAGATACAGACAACTATATGAAGACAATATACAGTCCCTAAGCAAAATCATACTGTTTCATTTAAACCAACAATCCTGCAGATTGATATCTTCTTAGTTGTTGTTTTACTTACACTGCATCTATGTAAGTCAGTGTTGCAGAGCACATATTGTGTATCTAACTTTCAAGATATGTAGGTATATACAGCAAAATAGGATGGAATTGACTATATTTGTATGTTCAGCTGTTTATAAAGGGGCATGTATCACATGTATTCAGCTATGACAAAAAAGAGATTCATTATACGTTTGTTTTTAAGTAATTTCTAATGTTTAACCCATAAGTTTAACAGTTCGGGAGAATATCATCAGATCTACTTCTCTCATTCTCACTGGTGTCAAATCCAGTTATAATGCCAAAGGTTAACATTCAGTAATATGATCAATATGCTATGCAGATCCAACTAGGTCTAAATACTGTAGAAAGAGATAATACTAAATGCTATATTACACCATTGAGTAACAAATAAATTGGGTTTAGAAAAGAGGTGTGTTTGCTCAAAACAATAACAAAGTAACGAAACATTAATTGATAAAGTAAGCCTATTTGCAACTGACATTACATGTAACAATAAACCCTTCAGCAGAGTCAACTATACAAAAGTTATTTAGCAACTGTTGTCAAGCATTAACTCTTTTCCCATGTTGTTCATGTCCTTAATATATCTTTTTAACCTGATAAGCCTCTACTTATATTCTAATTTGCTTATTACAAAGTAAATCTACTCGTTATATCTAGAATCTTTGCATTATATCATAGTAAGCAGATGGAAAAAAAAATAAGCCATGGTGGTACAGCGTTAGCATTGTTGCTTCACAGCAAGAGGTTCTCCTGTTCGATTCTCAGCTGGAGTGCCTTCTGTGTGGAGTTTGCATGTCCTCCCCATGGTTGAGTGGCCTCTGAAAGACATGCATAAATGGGCATGCCTTTGCTGAAGGTTGGGTGTTGGGCTGGCAACTCGGCACCATAAAAATCGACTGCCAATCATGAGTGGACCGGAATTCTGCTGTGACGACCCTTAACTGGGAAAAGCCGAAAAAACAAAAAAGCAGATGAAAAAAGAATATTAAATTATATGGACTTGAACAAACATTTTTATGCTTACAGTGCTACTTCTGAAGATTATGTTGCTTGGCAATGAAGGTTCATATGAACATGCACAAAATCATATGTTATATATCATTTCCTCAAAAAAAACCCCACTAATTTGTGGTAGAAGTTCAGCTCCCCTTCTACATTGCTTATAGGAATGCAGGAGAATCATAAGAAAAGCATATAAGATCCCATAGTATGTAATAGGTCTGTCACGAGATTCACAGCAGACCATTTTTTGTATAGTAATATTTAAACATCTTCTTGACAAAAACACTTGAAATATTCTATTGCAGAAATAATCTACTGTTAAAAGTTGCTCACTATTAAAAGAATGTAAATGGCTGGCAAATCTGACAGAGAAGTTTGTTATTAAAAATATAGAGACATTGCCAGTTAGACTTCAGGGTAGATTTTGTAAAACTATTCCTCAGCATTTTACATTCCTATGATATTATTGTAGAACGGTATTCTTAACGTTCATTTAAACCAGTCATGTTTGGTTATTGTTTCAAAACTGAGCTGCAGTGATTGTTTCTACTTGTGACTGTATTTTGACTCATCTAGATAAGCTGAAAGGTTAAAAGTTGCTTAGAATGTCAGGACGTGCTGCTGCAGAGCTGTTTCATTGGCAAGCAAGGAGCTCTGTTCATAACTCGAAAGGAATTTGGGGTGTGAAGCTTAAAGTGTTCTGGTGGCAAAGTGAAGAGCTTAGAATATTTGTTAAGCTGCTGCTTGTGCAGAGGACATTGCAAACACTCAACCACCAGGGAGAAAGGCGCAAAAGAAAAACAAAAAGACAAACAAGGGTTAAAAAACATTTTCAAAGCAAGTGAATCCTCCAGTACTGCTAAAATAAAAGCATACTAGTCATTCCTTTCCCCATCCACCTTTCAACACCAAAACAAGCAAAAAACTGCAGAAAGCACTGGACTTAAAAACAGACCAAATGCAGCCCTCAGTGCATTTCCAATACCACAGTTGTGCCACCACACCCCCATTATATCAAGCTGAAATATTTCAACTCTATCAGCCTTTCAACTAGTGAGAAAACTATATAATAAATATATAAGAATGCTGATTGTTACCTCAGTTACCATAGGGTCTACCAACAGCATTCGTGAAGTCTGATGGGATGTCACATACATGAACATTTTATTACACGGGATCTTATAGGAATGCATGCAGTTAATTATTTTAAGTAGGAAAACTAGATAGCTAACATAGGATTACAGTTAGGAAAGGACCCTTCTTCTCAAAAGGAAACACAATTCCCAAAGGCTATCTTGCCTTGTGTTTACAACATACTCAGACCAGAATATAATATTAAGGCAAATAATAATGTACAACAACAAAAAGGACTCATCAGAGAAACCAACACAGTATGAACTACATAAAGCAACAGTTAAAACAAACCTCCCACCCAGACTATACGAAGTATGAGGCACAGGATATCTAATCTCCCACCAATGTTGCAGACATATAGAGGGGGGGGGGTGTATATATATATATATATATATATATATATATATATATATATATATATATATATATATCTATATATAAAATTCTCTTTTCTTCTTTCTTTCTCCCACCTTTCCTCTCTCTCTCTCTCTCTCTCTCTCTCTCTCTCTCCCCTTTCCCTTTTTATTAAACTATGGAGATCTCCTACCTTAATGTAGTATCAATCACACATGTATTGCAGGGAATGCACTTGTCAGAGGCACTTGTGCATGTAAAGTGAACAGACTACTTGCCTCTGAGTTTCTTACTTGTTTTATCACTGCAAATTAATGTACGCTTGGCAGCTTGTCTTTTCTGGCTGGGTAAAGAGAGATCCATGTCTTCAACTTTGTCTAGTAAATTACTTTTTTTGACAAAGTCCGCAGCTTCTTCAAGGTTGTTGAAAACTTTCTGACCATCAGGGAGAGTAATGTTAATTCTGGCAGGAAATAAGATCTGTGCTCTAATGTCAACTTTTTTAAGTTCTTTATAAGGGGGACACAGGCTTTTCTTCTAGATATCACAGTAGATGTGCAATCATTAATGAATCTGATACTCTTCCCATTAATTTGTACTGGATTCCTCGACCATGCAGTTTTAAGTATTAAGTCCTTATCCTGTGTTGACAGGAATTTCACTATAATGAATCTGGCCGATGATGGATTTTTGGAGAGAGATGTATTTGATAAAGATCTGTGGGCTCTCTCAATTCCAAACGATAAAGCTTCAGGGAGATTTAAAGCCTTTGAGAGCCAGTCATTTAAAAAATGTTGTTTCCTTCCATGTTTTCTGGGATTCCATAAATTCTGATGTTGTTCCTTCTTGATCTGTGTTCCAGGTCTTCCACTTTATCTAGTAACATGTTGTTTTGTTTTAATAGAAAGTCTATCTGATTTTCATTTTCTGTTTGTCTTCCATCTATCTCATTGACAGATTATTCTATTGCTGCTATTTGATCAGAATGTTTTGTGATTATTTCATTCAATACACCAATCTGTTCCTTATTTTCCTTTTTTCATATTCTCCATAATTTTTTCCAGATTGTCTATTTTTAGGGAGAGGTCTTGAATATTGGCAATAATTGTTTGCAGATCCTTCTTCATGGAATTGTCTTGAAGAGAAGCCTTTGAATGACTCATGTCTGCTCAGATCTGTGACAAGCTGTAAAAACTTCTGACAGGATTTTTCTCCAAAAAAGAGGTTTAGAACTGAGAATTCTTCTCAAGAGTATTCCCACAGTAATAAGATGATTATCGGAGAAAAGCTTCTTCAGAGTTTTTTATATTAAGATGTTGAAATCCCATCAGAAAAAAATCTTTTAAGGCAGAGCAGTAAAATTGTGCTGTTATCTGCTTGGCATCCTTGGCCACGACCCAAGAAGAAGAGTATTTTCTGACACTAATATTGCATTTGAATGTTGAAATGATTGTTTTAGTAGTGAAAGCAACAAAGAAAAAGAGCAGTAGTTAAAGTAATGCAGACTAATGTAACATACAATGGACTAAAAGAACAGGATTAGTCTCAAAAATAAAGGTAGTATATTTAATTTTACGTTGCTGTTCTCCTGTTCGATTCTCAGCTGGAGTGCCTTTTGTGTGGAGTCTGCATGTCCTCCCCGCGGTCGAGTGGGCGTTTGAAAGACATGTGTGAATGGGCG
The DNA here is from genome assembly GCF_019279795.1 of Protopterus annectens. Taxonomy (NCBI): domain Eukaryota; kingdom Metazoa; phylum Chordata; order Ceratodontiformes; family Protopteridae; genus Protopterus; species Protopterus annectens. Next base: position 1,488,106,016 of record NC_056741.1, on the reverse strand, counting down.
TGCCTTCGTTGAAGGTTGGGCATCGGGCTGGCAACCCGGCTCCAGAAAAATCTAATGCCAATCATTAGCAGACCGGAGTTCCGCTGTGGTGACCTCTAACCTGGAAAAGCCGAAAGACAAACAACAACATTTCATTTCATGTTGCTAACACCTTGGAATATGCATATATTCTCGCAATATAAATCTGCTCGATGTAGTATAATTTTCCAGAAAGTAATAGCATGCAGAAATAAGAAAAAAAAAAAACTAATCTACAGCACCAAGTATTGTACTTGGTTTTCCTTTCCTGCAGTGTGAGTTGTGTAGACGGCTGTGTCTTACTGAGATTTAAAACACCACAAATGTAGACCACATGCAGTGCTTTTTTTCAGTGTATTGTAATCATGATACTACATTTCTGGTATTCAGTATCACAATTAAGATGTTTAAAACTGAAAACTTTATTTTAACTGAACAAGAAAAGTAAGAAAATGGTTTACTTGCTCAATTTAAAGGATTAACTCCAGGCAATTATTATCCAGCTTTCCAGCAGTCATTAATCTGAAAACTTATTAACTCACTCCCGATAGGTATTAAGAAGTTAAGAAAACATCTCTAAAGAATTAATACAAACTTTTGTACTTATTCACATTCTATTCTTACTGAGAAAGGCAAACAAGAGTATTGAACTCATATTTCTGTTTCAAAGTGTGCATTGAACAAATACACTAGAAGTTCAAGTTAACTGCAGCACTTAATACCTAAGCAATTTATGTAACAGATGCTGGACAAAAATAACAGAACATATAAAATAATACAAAAATATGTTTAAGTTACACAAATAAATGGATACACATTTAACTAAATGTTGTTGTTTGTCTTTCAACTTTTTACCGGTAAGGGGTTGCCACAGCGGAACTCCGGTCCGCTAATGATTGGCAGTAGATTTTTATGAAACGCCGAGGTGCCAGCTCAATGCCCAAACTTCAACAAAGGCACGTCCATTTACGCATGCATGTCTTTCGAATGATACCCAACTGCGGGGAGGACATACAGACTCCATACAGAAGGCACACCCAAGCCAAGCTGAGAATCGAACGGGAGAACCTCTTGTTGTGAGGTAACAACGCTACCACTGTACCACCGCGGTATGTACAAACACAGAAAGTGTAAGATAATAAATAAAAAATAAGAGAAATAAACTAGAAATAAGAAATACTGTAAAGATACTCTGTATATAATGCTTGTTTATGGTATTTAACAAATACAGTTTTTGTCACATATGATAGTCAATCCATCCACTTGTGCAATTGTCATGCATAATAAATGTGATTCTTCACTACAATGCCCATACATCATCTTGTTACTTATTTTAACAATGACTAAGGTGAAGAAAAAGGCAGCCTGCATTTACATAACTGTCATTCACATGCTTCTCAACTTCTTAGTGCGAAAAATCTGGGCAAAGCCTAAAACAATGGGGGGAAAAAGACCCCAAATAGCGAAGATTTTAAATATTGTTCTTCTAAACTATGAAATTTGCTATAATAGCATGATTCATGAATTTTCTGAAGGATATAAAGTCTGATACTCAAATGTATATATTTATTTCGTGACTTCAATCCTCAGTGATTTTCCAGAAAACCATACATTTTATGAGGAACAAACTAAAAATGTGAGCTAAAAATCTCAACATTCTGCAAAAATCTGGACAATTAAGAGGTATGTTCATATTGTTTACCTTGTGTTCAATGGGCTTAAAATTTTCACTTAGAGTAATTATCTTAGGTAAGAGCAAGAGCCTTTGTTGGTCATTCATACTTTTCTTAGTTGTACAGTCAGCCACTACTCTTACTAGATCCTTACCTCATTGTCTTTTAAATTCTGTCACCCTTTTTGCTTGTTATGTCAATCTATGGTTTATGGCCTCTTCCTGATTATGGTGATAAGACTTATTTGTGACGTTTTTGCTTTCTCTGACTTCCTCTGGATCTGTGGATTCCCTCATATCCAGTTACCTAATATTTGCAGATTTTTCACTTTTACCTTGTGAGACATGTCCTTTCCATTTTATGTTTTGCCTTTTGTGTCTTAAGAGTTAGATAAATTTCACACCTAACACATTTCTTAGGTTCATAGGTTCATAGGTATAGGTATAGGCTATCGGCCCTGGGGCCTATACAAGCCCAGCCAAAAAGGTACCCTGGCTTTTGCCACCCAAGAAAATTATTTTCCTGTGCCACTGTCGAGCAGAGTCACAGAGGTGATCCCTGTGGTGAATTTCCTATTTCCCATCCAATCATCAAGATTTTTCTTGAAGAGTGCTAAGGAGGAGCTTTGTTTGATATAGATAGGTAGTTTATTCCAGAGTATGGGAAGTCTCTGGGACAGGAATCTATCCCTCCAGCATGTTCTGTTGATTGTGGTGACAATGTTTAGGTCCATTGAGCGTGTAGCTCAGAGGGATTGGTATTTCTTTAAGTGGAGCATGTCCAACAGCTTTGGGTTTGACATAGCTTTGTATGTTAGGCAGATATCACCTCTGAGTAGGCAATATGCGATGGAGTAAAGCTGGCGGTTTTTGAGACGGTCTGCGTGGGGCATCTGTTTGAGGCTGGTAATCCTCTTTGTGAGGTATTTCTTTGGCCTTTCCAGTTGTTGTAGATGTCTTGTGAGGTACATACCAAAAGGGGCGTTGTACTCTATAATGGGTCTAATGAGTGATGAGTAGAGGGGAACAATGACCTCTTTTTTCTGAATGAGAAACCTTTTGTGATGAGGTGTGCCACGTAGAAGGATTTCCTGACTACTGTGGTGATGCGATTATCAAAGGAGAGACTACTGTCCACCTGTGTCCCAAGGTCTCTTATCATGCTTTCAGTGTTAAGTATACTACCGCCTATGTTGTAGTTCATGGGTACAGAGTTTTTACCAAAGGGGATGACAATGCACTCTTTGGCATTGAGCTTGAGGCCATGGCTTTGACACCAGGCATCTGTCTCAGTGAGGCCCTTTTGTAGGATGTCCACATCGTTAGGAGTTTCAATTATGGCTCCTAGTTTGCAGTCATCAGTGAACTTCATTAGCCAAAGACCTTCTGTGTTAGCCTGTACTTCAGAGAAGTAGATACCAAACAGGAGAGGACCCAGGACTGAACCCTGTGGTACTCCACTTGTCACTGGTCTGAAGTCGGATTTGGAGTCTGCTACTTTCACAGTGTGGGTTCTGTCAGTGAGCCAGTTGGCAACCCATCTTGTGACACAGGGATTTATACCTAGTTTAGTGAGTTTATCTATAATTCCAGAGTGGGGGATGGTGTTGAAAGCCTTGGCAAGATCTAGATAGGCTGTGGGAACCACCTTACCCTTGTCTATGGCTTTGGTGACTGCTTCAAAGAAGTCTATCAGGTTTAGGAGACATGATCTGCCTTTTACAAACCCGAATTGGGTGGGGTCCAGAGTTTGGAGATTACCAATGTCTTTGTTTATAAGTTCCATTATGATACATTCCATGGCCTTGCAGACCAGGCTCATCAGGCTAATGGGGCGGTAGTTCCCGGGGTCCGTAGTGGCTCCCCCCTTGTGGAGTGGGATAACTGTTGCTGTGTACCATTCAGCAGGCACAAAGCCTGAGGTGAGGCTATGATTGAACTTAGTACTTATGTGGGGTGCCAGTTTGTTCTGTAGTTCGTGTGGAACGCAGCTTGGGATGTTGTCTGGTCCCATGGATGCTGTGTTCTTGGCTTTAGAGAGTGTGGTTTTTACCTGTGCAGCCATGATTACAGGAACTTTGCATTCTTCCGGTATAGAGATGGGCTCTTTAGGGGGTGAGAGGGGGGTAAAGTTAGTACTGAACCTATCTGCCAGAATGTTGGCAATATCAGTTGGGTCTGTATATTTAGTGCCATTGTGCTATAACTCAGAGAAGATCTGAGTGTTGCCATTGGGATTCTTGACATAGCTATAGAATGCTTTGTGGATATCTTTAGAATCAGTAGCAATTTTGTTTTCGTAACTAGCTTTGGAGGACAAATTATATACACTATGTACAATTCAGTTCATCAGTGGGATCTTTCTTCCTTTTTCTATACATATTGTCTTCTTCCATTCTCCTCTTAAGTCCCATCCACACATACAGTTGCATCCATTTCTAATACCTTGCATTCAATTTGGCTTTTTATTTAGCAGTTTTCCTGCTCTTTCATTAGTTTTCCCACCAATGCCTTTACTTCATGCATGTTTGTGGTTTGTCAGTTTTTTCTACTTTCTAGTTATAGCTTTTTTGCCATCAGCATGGTAATCCATACTAATTCTGCTGTCTCTTTTCCTAATTCTTTGTCTAGTTTGGTTTCTAGTAAGAGCTTTTTTTGCAAATTTCTCCTTTATCCAGTCAAATTATTTCTTAGATTACTTGAAATCCTTTATAAAATTAATCTTCTGCATTCCCAAAGGATATGCTACCAATTTCCCAACCAATGATCCTTGCACCTCCAGCACAAGGCTAGTGCTCCCTGTAAATTCTGCTTAGCTTTGCTGGTGCAAAGAAATGCTTATGTAAGCACTTCCATGCAAATATGCAGAATTTCCTCACCTTTATTGCTTTCTTGGGTATAAAACACATTTTTCACTTATTATTCATGGATGATTGTAGGTAAGACTCTTCTTCAGGTCATTGCAGCTATATGAACCCCATCTGTGAATCAGGCCATCTACTTGGATCTACTTGAGTCAATAAAGATACAACCAAACACCCTGGCTTTGGGTGACTTTAGTTACCTGTCCATAGACCGGGTAAATTATATGTCTTCTAACTCACTTGCCCAAAAGTTCCTGGACTTCGTTAACTAGAATGCCCCGGACTACCTGGTTGACACCCACAAGGGGCTCAGGCATCCTGGACCTGGTGCTCACCAACATGGGGGGTCTGCTGCACCACCCCCCCAGTGTGTGGTCATCCCTATTGAGATCAGGCCACAAATCAGTCTCTCTAGAAGTAACTATAACAACCCCCCCCATCAACAACTAGACTAAAAAACTTCTCCAAGGACAATTACAACCTCGTATGTGACAGCATAAACAGCCTCATAGCCCACACTCCGCACTGGAACAGACACATATGCTGAGTTATACACCAATGCTTTATACAAGCACCTGTACAATTGTATTGACTCTGCTGTACCTGACAGAACCAAGATCTTCAAGGAAAAACAAACCTGTCTGGTGGACAACTGCCTTTAATGGCCTATATTTTAGGAGAAAGAAATTGCTGTCTAAGAGTAGTAAAGAACAGTCTCAAAACTGGAAACACTCTCTCCTCAACTTAAACAAGCAAATAAGACTCTTAGTGAAGGCCTCCAAAGCTAACTAAGTATGAATATAAATTATGTTTCCTAACTAAGGATAACCACAAGGCATTCTTTAGTTACATCCATAACCTGAAATGTAAGGCCCAGATTTGTGCTGAACTCGTAGTTAAAGGTACTACATATATAGAACCTGTGGATATAGCAAACCTGCTGGCTGACAGGTTCAGTGAAAACTTCACTCCCCTGTCTCTGCCACATATACTCCAAAACATCCCTAACACCTGTCCCTGCCTAGTATCTCTGAGGAACAGGTCTTAAATGCCTTCTTCAAGACCAAAAACACAGCCTCTAGGGACAAGACAACATTCTAGGCTATGTTCTACATGGGTTAAAACAGGAATTAGCATCACCATTAAGCATGCTTTTCAATCACAGCCTAAGCATTGGCTTCATCCCAGCAGAATGGAAAATAACTACCGTCATCTCTTTGCACAAAGGAGGTGCATCCTTGGACCCCAGGAACTATAGACCCATTAGCCTGACCAGACTTATCTGAAAGGCTGTGGAATTAATCATCATAGACCTTATTAACAAAGATATAGGAAATCTCCAAATGCTCAACCCCACCCACTTTGACTTTGACAAGGAGAAATCATACCTGTTAAACTTGGTGGACTTCTTCAAGACAGTCAATAAAGCCCTAGATGATGGCAAATATGTGCATATGGCCTACCTAGACTTAGCCAAGGCCTTTGGCACAATTCTTCACTGAGACATTATTGATAAATTCACTCACTTGGCTACCAACCCCTATATTGTCAGGTGGGTTGCAAACTGGCTCACTGATTGAACTCCTATGGTCAAATAGGGGACTCCGCCTCCTCCAGCAGACCTGTAACCAGTAGTGTTCCATAGGGATCAGTTCTGGGATGCTTACTGTTTGCAATCTACTTCTCCAAAGTATAGGCTAAAACTAAAGGACTGTGGCTGACAAAGTTTTCTGATGACTGCAAACTGGGAGTGATCATTGAAACCCCTAGCAATGTCAGCATCCTGCAAAAACGTCTTACACAGACTAATGACTGGTGCCAAAGGCATGGTCTTAAACTTAATGCAAAAAAAAAAAAATGCATTATCATCCCCTTCAGCAAGGGTGATATTGCTGCAAACTACCACATCAATAGCAATACCCTAAGCACACAGTCAGTGGTGAGACAGCTGCATGCATAGATGACAGCAACCTTAACTTCAATCACCATGTCCTCACAGTAGTAAGAAGGGCATTTTATTTTGCTCATCTCATAAGTAAGAGTATTACCTCCAAAAAAGAAGAGGTTATAATCCCCCTGTACTCTTCCTCATCAGGCAAATAATAGAGCACAAAGCTCCCTTTGGTATGTTCCTTTCCAAACACCTACAGCAATTGGAGAGACTACAGAGGTTCCTTACAAAGAAAATTCAGGGTCTTCAAGATCTGTCTTATGCAGGAAGACTGGAATCATTGTCCCTTTACTCTGTGTCATAGTCATACAGACTGCTCAGATGCAACTGGTGCTTTGGATATAGAGCAATTAATGACCAGCTTTAATGGAAATGCTGCACATTCACAAGTCAAATGGCACATGGGTCACTTGCTCAAAGGACCTGGTATGTGACATCAACAGAACTTGATTGAGAGACAGATTTGTCTCACAGAGGTTGCCCCATCTTTGGAACAGGCTTCCTATTCATGTTAAACAAAGCCCCTCATTAGCCCTATTTTATTGCAATCTGGATAATTGGATGGGTAAACAGAAATTCACCCTAGGGGTTCCACCTGTGCCCTCTTGGACAGGGGCAATAGGTGCTGATTTTAATGTCTGCTTGTACCAGACACCCTTGGGAACATAGGTTGAACTTGGCTGGGCCTGTAAGGGCCCTGGGACCGACAGCCTAGTAACCTCCTATGATCCTATGATCCTATGATGTTTTGTTTAACATTTGTTCCCAGTTTCACTTTATTGCATCTATTTCTGCATTATTGGTTTCTTAGAGTAATTTTATAATCTTGATATCAATTCCTGTCTAATTTCTGGCTCACTGTACTTTTAAGAACCTATGTTATATCGATGCCCACTCCTTTTTTATTTTCCTGTAGTTTAAAGTGCCCATTTCTTGCCTAAGCACCCAATATTGTAATTATAGCTCACTTCTTATAATATGTTTCTGATCAAATTCTTTACAATTTAATTGTTTTACCCATCCATAAAATCACATTATTCTACTTTTTTTGTAGTCTCTGTCTCCAAGCCACTGTGTTTTTCTTCCTGTTGTCTATTGGACTGTCATTTTACTAACCACTTTTTTTAAATACTCTACTGACCTCTCTTGCTAGGGTCCCCACTTGCATATTCCCAAGTCTCCCAATTCCATCCAGCATATTATTTCTACCCAGTCATAATCTTTCATTTTGGATATTTGAATATCATCTTCTGCTTCCACTTTGCTTCAGCATTATTTGTGCTGTATTTAATCCACCATCCTAACATTGCTACTCTAATATAACTTTCAGTGGATGATGCACCTGATCCTCCTTTCTCCACTGGTTGTACTAGCCTACTCAATTTCATTCTATGTCTGCACAAGTTGATGTCCTGCTTGAAATCACTACTGTGATGTTTTTGGGATTCAATATTGTGACCGAGATCATATTCTTATTCTGTGCCTCTTAAGAATTATTATATTTACTTTGCTGAGCTTTTACTTTACTTCTGCTACACTCTCCACTAAGTTAGGAAATCAGTGTAAAGCTATATAGCATGAATTATTTTAATTACATGAAGTGTTTCATAAGGTCTGTAACAATTCTGATTGCTTTAACTGAGTTTGCAAAGCAACTGCTTCAAACAATACTCTGTACTTCTTATATCATTACTCACATTCCAGACAAACTTGACACAAAGCTTTAATTTATTCTTTTAACATGTTAAAAACACGAATGCTGCCCTGTACACATTACTATTTAAACTGAAAGCCTTGAATATAGAGTGAATAGTATACGGCATTCAGCACCTGTATCAAGCATAAACATAAGAGATGTGTCTTTAATCAATACATTTTTTGACTAGAATTTATTTTCTGCTTTTAACAGCTTGAACTATATTTAAATAATTTCTTTATATTCCAAAACGTTTTAACTAAATTCATGTCATCAGTGTTGCTGTAGCTGATAGCCGTATAATTGTCAAAAAACCTTGAACTGTGTTCACTGTATATAGTTCAGCTGTGCCAACAGATATTATATTTTTTCTGTTGATCTGCCTGTTCTTCTTTTATATTTTATTGTAACACTGCTTCTTACTGGGGTTAACATAATAATTATGGCTCCCACAAAGCCTACTCACTATTTTGCAATGTAGATTTCAAATTTCTGTGGCTACACTTTTTGGACTACTTTGTTGACACTGTTTTCTTTCATTTATTTATTACTAGATAATGTATAGAGTATATTATGGCACCAGTATTTTGATTTTTTAAAATATTTTTACTAGTTCTAGCATTTGTTTCTCATTCAGTCTTTATTTTGTATAATTTAAACTTTTTATCATGCTTTTAAACTGAATATTTGAATGTCCAGTATTCTATACATAGGAATCACCTTTTTTCAGTGTCTAATGTGCTCTCCTTATCAACTTATTTCTGAACAGCTCATTTCTCTCTCTCTCTCTCTCTATATATATATATATATATATATATATATATATATATATATATATATATATACACACAGACACACACATACAGAGGCACACACACTTTATATACATATATATATATATATATATATATATATATATATATATATATATATATATATATATATCACCTACTTAAAAATCAGAATGCTTTCCAGTCTCCCATTTTTGCTACTTCTAACATTTGTTTCTCATTCAGTCTTAATTTTGTATAATTTAAAGTTTTTTATCATGCTTTTAAACTGAATATTTGAATGTTCAGCATTCTATACATAGGAAACACATTTTTAGTGTCCAACGTGCTTTCCTTACCAACTTATTTCTGAACAGCTCAGCTCATTCTTCTCTCTCTCTCTCTCTCTCTATGTGTGTGTGTGTGTGTGTGTGTGTGTGTGTGTGTGTGTGTATATATATATATATATATATATATATGTATATATATATATATATATATATATATATATATATATATATATTTATATTTATATTTATATATATATGGGTCCCCTATGAAATCCTGAACGCAGAGAATCCCGGCACCCAAAATACCGAGACGAAAAGTCTGAAACCCCACATTACAGAAACGTTGAAAGCGCGAAATTCAAAATTGCAAACTAATACATACATACAGCACACACACAAACATACACACACCCTCCCCCCATAATCAAACAAACCACCCTACACTAAAGAAAAGCAGGGGGACAAAGCTGTGCCCCCCACACCCCCCTACTTTATTATTCTAACTCTGGAATCACACAAACATATACAGAAGGCAAACTCACATCCACACATTACAGTCCCTCACACACACACACAACCACACACACACACACACACACACACACACACACACACACACACACACACCCACACACACACACACACACACCACAGTCAAAACACACACTTACACACACTAAAGCCCCTCACAAACACAGTTACACACATATACTTACCTGAACAGCAACACCAGAAGCGCTAACTGAAAATCCCTTAACATCGGGATTTTGAATTTTGCGCTTTTGGTCTTTCGGTAATGTGGGGTTTCGGGCTTTTCATCTCAGTATTTTGGGTGTTGGGATTCTGTGCATTCGGGATTTTATAGGGGACCCATATACATATATATATAAAACTCTTATTTGTCCCACAGCATGCCTGAAAACAGAAATTCATTGGAATACAGATAATTACCTTTCTTGGATCAACATTGGCTTTTCCAATTACTTGAGTCTCCGGGCTATCGGAATCCCTACTTTAGGAATTATTAAGTTAGTGTTAGATACAGTACTTAAATATCCACGTTTGCCCATAGAGAGGAGCACATCATCATCATTTCTTTTTAAATAGCTAAATAAAATACATTTGAAGAATCTATCCATCCATAACCTCTTTTTCCCATTTTTACACATGGAATTGTGTTGTCACTTCAACAGTGACAATCATCTAGAGAATTTTTTCATCACTGAGTAGCTAGTCCTGGCATGGTCGTTCTTCCACACACTCACACCTGTTGCCAGTTTAGAGTGTCCAATCCATCTACTGAATGCCTTTGTAATGTGGAGGAAACTCATGCAAACAGAGACAGCACATGCAGACTCTGCACAGAAGGCACCCTAGCTGAAAATCGAACCAGGGAACCTCTTGCTGTGAGGTGACAATGCTATCCGCTGTTCCACTATGCCACCATACTCTGTGGCACAGGGTCAGAGCACAGCTGAGACAAGGTTCAAATCCAAATAATTCTTTTTTTTAATTGAAAAATGCCAACCTGGAACCTATGAAGGCCAGGTCATGGCCTGCCATAAAAGTAAAAGTTGTTTTTTTATTGCCAAAGTGAATAGCAACAGCAACAACAGTAATAAGATATTACATAACATATGCAAAGCAAAGAAAATGTGCACCTATGGTTAAACAAGAAAAGTAATACAACGGATAGTGTATATTACCAGTTTTAAACTGAAACTATTCAACTATATTTATTACAACCTAGTATTTTATACTTTCACACATTCAGACTAAGCTAGTATCAGATGAAAAGACAACAGTGAGAGACATAAACAGTGAAAGAGAAATACTATTAATAGAATGCCAAATGGTACTGACCATTAGATTTAGGTCTTTTAATGGGTGGATGTATTGATGTTTGCTCCCAAATTAAACAAATGTTAGTACTGAATTGGCTCTGACTGTTGCAAGGAAGTACTAAGGGTATCCCTAGCTGCATCACAAAACTAAACATTCCACATGTTACATGAGAGTCACTGCTCATTTAAAAGAGAAGATAATAGGTCAAGAGAATATTCTGATTATTAACAAGAAAAGAAATCATAATACAGGAGATGTGTATTGACATTATTTAAATACAGAGAAGGAAATTATCATGTGTAATTTATTAGTCTGTCTAAATAATCATTAACAGATGTTTTGGTTTATGAAAGATATGAATTTGCAATAATATCCAGTTCATGGTGAAGTGATGTGTTATGGGAAAGTGAAAGGTCTACCATGAAAGTAAGATATGGAATTAGAATATATGGATGTTGTACTGGGTGCTCTTTTCATTCATAGTCTAAGCACTGGCTTCATGCCAGCTGAATGGAAAAAGGCCACCGTTATCCCCTTGCACAAAGGTGGTGCTTCCACTGACCCCGGGAACTACAGACCTATTAGGCCGACTAGCCTTATCTGCAAGGGCATGGAGAGAATCATCATGGACCTTATCAACAAAGACATTGGTAACCTCCAAATAAAGGGAGGTCATGCCTGTTAAACCTGGTGGAATACTTCCATACAGTCAACAGGGCCCTTATTGAGGGGAAATCTGTGCAAACAACCTACCTAGACTTAGCCAAGGCTTTTGACACTATCCCCCACTCAGGCATAATTGACAAACTCACCCAGCTAGGTATCAACCCATATATCATTAGATGTGTTGCTAAATGGTTCACTGAAAAGAACCCATATAGTCAAAACAGGGGAATCTTCCTCCAACAGCAGACCTGCAACCAGTCCAATAATTGGGTACAATGCCCTTTTGGTATGTACCTTTCCAAGCACCTGCAGCAGTTGGAGTAACCACAAAGGTTCCTCACAAAGAAAATTCAAGGTCTTCAATATCTGTACTATGAGGACTGTTTGAAATCACTGCCACTTTATTCTGTTTCATACAGACTGCTCAGAGGTGATCACTGCCTTGCATATAAAGCAATCTTTGACCCTGCTATATTGGAAATGCTACATATCCGTAAGTCAAATGTACACAGGTTATTCATTCCAATAGCTTTAACCTGGTATTTGACATTAATAGAACCAGCTGGAGGGACAGATTTGTCTTGCAGAGGTTACCATACCTTTGGAACAGACTCCCACTTCATGTCAAGCAGAGCACCTCACTGAACCTCTTCAAATGCAATCTGGATAATTGGATGGGTAAATGTAGGTTCACCCCAGGGGTTCCACCTGTGTCCCTCTTGGACAGGGGTGATAGGCGCTGATCATGGAATTAAAGGTAAAACTTGGCTAGGCTTGTAAGGGCCCTAGGGTCATTAGCCTATTAACTTCCTATGATCCTATGATCCTATGTATGCAGTTAGCCTAGTAACCTCCTATGATCCTATGTAACAGTTAGTACACTGTAGAGGCTGGGGTTTAGCTAACTGAAAGAAAACAGGAGAGAGAAAGAAAAGAAAAAAAATGATGACATGCCAGCCTGTGGTTCTGACAAGTATCTATGAAACGTTGTAGTACTGAACAAAGCTTTGTTGTTACACTGTTAAAATGGTATGAATTTTAATGCCTTGCTGATTGTTAAAGCTTATGGTCCATAGTGTTGTAAGTAGAATGTTACCTTATGTGATAAAAAATATTCTCGTCATAAATAAATCACAGATGGCAATACACAAACCTCAGTAATCATACAGTTAATAGGATAGTGAGTAGTCTGGACTCATGGCAAATAAGAAACATAAAATTATGCATTATCAGAAAAATAAACACCTGTTGTTCTTCAATATACTTTTTTCTGCCCACTGTTCTTTCTTACTAATTCTAAAATAATGGATTGTAGTAATCTATAGTCACAAGTAATAATACTATTTCAAATATACAGTTGCAGGACTAGTTTCTTTATTAAGCTTAATATCACAAATATGCTCCTGTATCCTGGAGATAAAAAGTCAATGTCCCTGTACAAACTAATCTCATACTATATCCCAAACGCCCTCTTTTAAGACCTAATTCCTGGTCTATCTGTGTCTTTTTAGATCAAGGCCTATCCTTGGCAAAAACATATCTTATCCTAATAGGTATTTTAAATTATCTCTAGTTAAATTCTTCTGCATATAATTCTAAAGCATCCTACCTAAGGCAGGCAACAAGTATTGTTTAAACTGTGAGCATTGCTGAACTGTTGAAACTTGAAGTATGCATTTGTTTAACAATTACTTTCTAGTTACTACTGAAGTCTTGTGCATTAAGTCTAAAATATCTTATCTGATGCTTGTAACACGTTTTTTGTATAAACTGTGAAGATTCCTGAACTGTTTAAAATTTGTAGTATTTAACTGTATAACAACTAGTACCTGTATGTTAGTAGTCTAGTAATCTCTTGGAGCTTATCTCCCTGGGACTCTACTGAAAACGGACATAAATCCAGTTAGATTATCCCGGTCAACAAATGTAAAATAAAATAAATAAATAAAATATATCAGTCTTCTGTCCTATATGTAAATCTCTGTCTCTTTTTCTCTGTCTATACACACACACACACACACACACACACACACACACACACACACACACACACATATATATATATATATATATATATATATATATATATATATATATATATATATATATGGGTTTACACTCACAATCATGATGCCAACAGTCTTGAAAATCATAATTATAAAATGATGTAAATCACAATGCCAGAAATAAATGTTGAATATGGAATTCCGCTACTGGTGTGAACCTAGAAAGGAGTGCTAACATGGGTCCTGCAGGAAAATGAACCTAGAAAGGAGTGCTAACATGGGTCTTGCAGGTGTGCAGATGTAGTAATGAGTATGAATATGGGTCCTGCAGGGGTCTAGTCTAGCAGTCTAATATTGTGGCCTTCAGCATTTTGGTCTTCTGATATTATGGTCTCTGGATTAGGATTTTCAAGATCGTGCTCTTCATGATTTTAATAGTAGACTAGCTATCTAACTAGCTAGCTATAGGCACATTTCTTTTAGTTCAGTGTGGCTTTGTTTCAACCCACTTTGATTGACAAAACAGATAATCAACAGTTTATTTCTTTATGTATTTCAGTTTGTATGAGATCAACATTTTTATGAGTTGGAGAATATGTCCTTTCTCTTGGGAATGTGCAATCTGGGGGTTGGAATAAAGTATCAGTGGGGGGGCAAGTCCCCCTGCAAAAAACATACTCTTCTATTAGCGTGATGCATGGTTAATGCCCAGAACATACACAGAAATATGTCAACGTTTACATTTTTGATGTTAACACATTGACATTAACAATGATGATGCTTGGTCGATTCAGTTTTGATCACTAGATCCATTATATTTAAGCAATAATCCACAAATGTGCAGAAGTATATCAGGATTTATCCAGGGTTGGTGTGGTATGACTGTGAGGGTGAAGCCAAAGTGACTAAACATAGACAACCATGGGTAAATCCTTATTATACAATGACCCCCCCATTAAATATTCAAAAACATGCACACTGATTGGTCAGCGTGCACATTGTAAATCAGAGTTACAGTAATGGAAAAAGGTCCGGTCGCCTGGACTTTTTCCATTACTATAACTCTTTTTTTTTTTTTTTACAGCAACAGAGAACGCAAGATCTCTGTTGCTTCACACTGTCTCGCTATGTTAAACGAGTTTAACATAGCGAGACAGCATTAAAAAAGCAAAGGAGATTCAATGTCATTGTATAATAGCAATAACCCATGCCTGGGTGTGGGTAATGCTGGATTTACCCATGGTTGGCTTTGTTTGGCCCTCGTGACCAAACCACACCAACCGTGGGTAAATCCAGCATTACCCACACCCAGGTGTGGGTTATTGCTATATTTAACCACAAACAAGAGTAGATTATTGCTATTTTACAATGACATTTAAGAAATTGCTTGTCTTTGTATAATGGCACTGAAGAGTTCCTCCATGTTCTTCTTTGCTTTCTGATGTACTGTGAATTTGTATGGGATCTAATCTTCCATGCTTGCACGGTACATCAATGCAGTGCAGGTGAAGCTACAAGAAGTGAGAATCTCTGTTGTTGAATTTTGTCTTTTTTTTTACTGCTGACAGTTTATGCTGGAGAGTGCAGCAATGCAAGGAAAATCTGGTACATTTATGATTCTTTAGGTTTGCAGAGCATATCTGATTTTTCTCATATTTTGCTTTATCATTTAAGCATATGGCAATAGAAAATCTGGCCATTCAGTGGCTGGACTTTTTTCTCTATTGGCATCTGCTTGATTTTCAATGGACATGCTGGTAGGGCTGTCCAATCAGCTTGCTTGTTTTTGAATAGCAATGAGTCATTACTGTGTGTACACCAGACTATACGGGTATCTTAATGCGTAAATCATATTGTCAGTAGTGCAAGTATATTTTTGCTGAATGTATAGCTTCTTGTCATTAATCACACCTTCAAAAAGAAGGTCCTTATATGATATTTTTTATTACTGTATACAATATGTTCATAAAAAAAATGTCTCAACTTAAAATCTGTTCCAGTTGTGATTATTGATCAGAAGCTTAGCAAATAACTAGTACTTCAAATGCATCTTAAGGAGGAGAGGACATGCAAGATTATTTGGTACATGTGTACTGTGTGAATAGAAGGAAAGTATACCCTGATAATATAGGAAGCGAGAGCAGTTATATCCCTTTGGAGCCTGTTGCGGGTTTTTTTTTTTTGCTCCCTCTCCCCACAGTGATCAACTGCAACTAGCAGGGATGTCCACGTTTATTCTATTACACTCAGTGGATTCTGCAATAAATATCTGACTGTAGAACAGTGGGGTGAATGGGAATGATATCTGTATAGAGTTGATGGTTTACTTTGACTGAAAGATTTTTACTACTACATGCAGTTTTAAGTACAATTATAACTTAATATGAATCTTCTTCTTTCGGCTTTTCCTGGTTAGGGGTCACCAGAGCAGATCATCTGTCCGCTCATGATTGGCAGTGGAGTTTTACAGTGTTGAGTTGCCAGCCTGGCGCCCAACCTTCCAAAGAAGGCACACACACATGCATACACTCACACCTAGGGCCAATTTAGAGTGTCCAATCCACCTAATGCATGTCTTTGGGATGTGGGAATGAAACCGGAGCACCTGGAGGAAACCCATGTGACCACAGGGAGGACATGCAGACTCCACACAGAAAGCACCCCAGCCAAGAATTGAACCAGAGAACATCTTGCTGTGAGGCAGCAATGCTAACCGCTGCACCACTGTGGCCACCCTATAACTTAATATGAATGTAATATGAAAATGATCTTTTGTTTTAATTTGAATTATATAAAACATCTTAATGAAGCATTATAAGATCTTAAAAATGCCAGTAATTCAAGTATGAATGATAGTTTTATTTTCTGTTAGATAAGAGGTCTGTACCATTGTATTCTACATAAATATTTCCTCATTTCTTTCTTAGCCTCTCACTGGTTGTGTACTTATTTATGATTAAACGTGTATAAAGCTCAGTTCATCTGTCCCCATTTAATCAATAATAAACACTGCATGCTTTAGAATGGTAGCCCTTTCAAATACATTTTAAAATAGTGCACAAACTAGTACATGTTCTGAAAGCTTTGCTTACTGTGTCTCATTTTAAAATGCCATGTGAAACAACATAGTTGCGCAACTTTATGAAAATTTGCTGCTGTCCTTTGATGTTAGCTAGTTAATTTGTAGGTACATTTATATAGCCTGAAAGGACATCAGGAATGTAGTTTACCTTCTCCATAATCAACCAAATACTTTCACAATTCCTTTGCCAAGCTGATACATTAGTGGATGCAGTATGGCAAGATGCCATATATTTTTTTTATAATTCTCACTGTTACCTAGGGACTGATTTCTATGGATGGTTAGGTAGCTAGATAAAAGTATTTTAACAGCTGACTGATTCCTGAAATGCATTAGATGCTAGCCTATGGATATGCCCCAGGAATAACAGAAACACATTAGGATACTCACACATGATTGAGCCTGGTCTTGAAACTGAAGTCCAGGAAACACACACACAACCACAGAATATCAACTAGGACATATTCTGGCAAACAAAATGATGCAAGTTAACCGACGGTTGGTTTCCTGCATCATAAAGTGTGTTTTTGGAAGCTTATGTTTCTGATATTAAAGAGGCATATGTTTGGCAGTATTTGTTGAAACATAGTACTCCAAAGAAACAAAGCTTAATTGTTGCAGATGTAGCAACATTTTAAGTGTGCTTGTCATGAAACAGTGCATCTGATTCTTTGTAGTACAGGGCCAAAGGATGCTGTAAGATGATTTATCAGGCTAATTTAAATCAGTATTTTACTCACACACAGCAGATGAATATTCAGTACAAGTAATGATTATCCAAAAATAACAATGTATTAGGGTGTAGACAATTACGAAAATAATAGACTTGATTGTAACTCATAGTTGCGTTCTTCTTTAGAATTATCATAATTCCTTTTTCCTAAGATCAAAAGCAGTACTATTATTATGACTACAGAGCACAGTGCAGCATTTGCAATATCTCATCTGCTGAAGTCTGTTAGTTGAATGCCTAGAAAACACATGGCCAGAATGTTTTTGTCTTTTATCATATCGATTTATTTTCTTTAACAGTGCATGGAACTGGGATAATTCTACATTCAAAATGTGTTACAGTTAATTAACATTACAAAATTAAAGTGCATTACCATACAATCAAAATGAAACATGTGTGAACACCAGACAGGCAAACAGTTACGGAAAAAAAAATAGATATAAAGTCAAGGAGTTCCTAGTTTCTAAGATATGTTGAATTGATACATTCTAGCTAATAATCCTATATCATGTTTTGAAAGGCATTACAAGGAAATTTCTATAGCACCCATGGCCACTTGTAGGACTTAAAAACCTGCAAGGAATTTTTCTATGGAAAATACATATGCATTGTTAACAGAGCAGAATCCTTGGTCATTTTCTATTTATCAGGCATAACGCAGCATCTGAAAAACAGAAAAGAATGGTGACTATATTCCAGAATTTCATAAAATGGGACCAAAGGGGAACATTACATTTCCATGAAAAGTCAGATTTATTTAATTGTTTTGAACTCCAATTTTTTTCACATACCTCAAGTGGTGATATACTGGAGAGGATTATAAACTAAGGAGGTGGCAGAATGCCAAACATGCCCAGGGCCCAGGGCATAATAAGTAGACAGACAAATGAGCTGACAAGCAAACAAATAAATACACAAATGTATAAATTAAATTAACATTTTTGATGAAGTGCCATGCACTTCAGTGAAGGTAAAAACTAGTGCAGGAATTGACAAAGTAAGGGTTACAACACAGCGAGTCCAATAAATTGTGATATACTGTTGGTAACAATACACCAGGGTTTAAAAGATAAGACAACGATCTGGACAGAGAGACGAATAAACACAAAACAAGGTAGAATCAAAGAGGGGGTTCTGGATGAGGAGGGAATAAGGTTAGGCAAAGGATGTGGTGTGAGCATTAGTAGCCAAGGTGGCAAAGAACTTAAACTGTGCAGCTATGTTGCTGCTGTTATAATTATTAAAGGCTGTTTCATTAAGCCTAGGGTGTGTCTAGATATCCCATGGCATAGGATGCTTTAAAGAAAGAATATAAATGGGGATTCATCTCTAGGATAGATATTTCATACTTTTTTGAATGATTGTGAAAAGGGAAAATATTGTACAGGAAGTTTTCTGTGCAGAAAAAGACATTTATACTTTTCTTTAAAATACTGTCAAAGCAATCATGAAGCCCACTTTACTCCCACTACTATCCATCTATTTACAGACATATATATTCTTGACTTTAGATGACATATATTCTCAATCTTTTAATTCAACATACATCTTACTTTAAAGTGTTTATCACAAATGTATCATATTAAAACCAGAGATGCCAGGATTTCACTAGTGAGTAATATGCAATGATTACCTCTATCTTCTTCCGGCTTTTCCCAGTTAGGGGTCACCACAGTGGGTCATCTGTCCACTCATGATTGGTAGTAGATTTTTACAGTGTCAAGTTGCCAGCCCAGCACCCAACCTTCCACAGAAGGCACACACACATGCACACAGTCTCACCTAGGGCCAATTCAGAGTGTCCAATCTGCCTACTGCATGTCTTTGAGATGTGGGAGGAAACTGGACCACCCAGTGGAAACCCACGTGACCACAGGGAGGACATGCAGACTCTGCACAGAAGGCACCCCAGCCGAGAATCAAACTGGAGAACCTCTTGCTGTGAGGCGGCAACGCTAACTGTTGCACCACCACGGCTGCCCTGGAATGATTACCTCTATATGAATCAATATTTGGTCAAGTAAGCAAAAGAAAGAGCTGTAGGCCAAAAATGTACATGAACTGAGCTGGAATTAGACAGTAATGCTGACGAGACCAAGATGCAGACAATGAAAACATTGTGTTGCAGTAGAGAATAAAATGCTAGGAGAGTTGTGTTATACTGCTTTATGACATAACATGGAAAACAGTAAAACAGTAATCCAGCAGTGAAGCTTACTGACCCAGAGATTAATCAGTTATGGCCTTAGGGCTCATCAATCAGAAAAAATGATTATTACTTTCTAGCATATTGTTTTATTTATTTGAGGCATCAAAAGCATGGGGAAAACTTGCTGTTTTTGAAATATTTGTAGTTAATAGAGAATTCCTAATGGATACCATTGGAAAACAAGCATCAGACTATATGTGGATTTTTAGCTTTCTACCTAAAAGAATGCCATTCATTTTGTTGACACTGAAAATGAGCCAGTTTCACTGAAATTCAGTGTAATGTGCACAACAGTTAAAAATTTGTGGGTTGGGATTGGCTTAATGGTTAAGGTCTTTAAGTCATAGATATAAGGTACAAGTTTTGATTCTGATATCCAATTATTGGCAAGGCTTGCAACAGTCTTCAGACTGATAGCCTAGTATTTCAACAAAATGAAGGGTATTCTTTTAGGTAGCAAGCTAAAAATCCACATGTCATCTGATGCTCGTTTTCCAATGGTATCCATTAGGAATTCCCTTTAGCTTCCAAAACTTGAACTATCTCATTATCTTCTGTCACTTTCTACTAAAAAAAAAAACTGTACCTCTTTCTACTTCATTTTGCTGTTTGGCGTATTTATTACTGGTTGTTGGTAGCCTCACTAAACTGATGATAGTATTCTACTGAATCACTGCTTTATTAGTGATGTATGTTACTGTTGTGATTTGTGAGCTATTGTTTCAAAGCAATCTAGTGATTAACTATATTTCATTGCTATCTACTGCAATTCATTACTGTTTAATTGTGCTTTACTGCATTTTATTACTGTTTAACTGTATTTTTTCATACTGCAAGTGCTACTCTTTAGACTATAAGTAATTAATCTGTGCTTCATTGTGAGTATTTTCTTACTGAGTTCTTAACCTTAAAATTGAGTAGCATAGTCTAAATACAGGTCTGCAGCATCCAGAGCTTCAGTTGCAGTTTTAAGCCCTTTTTGAGGTATTCCAGCTATAAGTTAACTGTTTTTTTTCTGAAAAAACAAAACAAAACAAAAAAACAAAACAAGTTCTAAGCTTGTTTTCCACATTTCATGCTACTAGAGTAGTCCAGATACAGATTTGCTGTATCCAGGACTGTTTTGTAAGTTTCTGAGATCCCCAGCTTATCAGTGGGAGTGGTAAGCACTAGGTAGCCCATCTACCACAAGAGGAGTGGTTTCTGGCTCTGAAATTGCAGTTTATTGACCATTTGGACAGTTTTTTCTATCCCTTTCAACTTTCTCTTCCCTCTTGTACTTTAATTAGCTTATTCACCTAGCACTTCATCAGGCTTTTTGTAGCAATTATTGTAGCACACATAAGTGCTATCAGTACTAGATGTCCTATAAGGAAACAGCTACAGTGCTTAGTAATGATGACTATCCCTCCTGGCATGTCTAAAGGTCAGTTTCCTGTGCTTTCTCCTATTAACCTGGTGAACTTGGGCATGCTTTGGCAGTGTAGCAACTTCCTCATGTACACAGACAACCCTCTCCTCTTACCGCCCAACACTCACACTTGTGAGAGATGTGCTTATATCTCCAAATTGGAAGCCATGCACTCTCCAGCCAAGATCGGAATAGCTGGTCAAGAGGAGAAGGTCAACACTTGCACCACACCACATGGAACACATAGCCCTCCAGAACACTCACCATCACATTCCTTACATAAAAACATAAACTACACACCCATCTTCATGGAGCCTCTCAAGAGAAATCTACCCAAACAGCAGAGACCTCCAAGGCAGAAACACTCAACCACCACAACACACCACAAACCACAAGACATATAGCTCACCTACACAGTGTGCCCCTAAGCCCCTAAGGCAAAATTGCTTACCCAATACAATAATCATAGGTGACTCAGTAGTGAGGCACACTGATGTCCCACTCACTAGGTTGAATAAGGAGAATGCAACAGTCAGCTGTCTATCAGGTACCAGAATCCAACACATAACACACGCACTCAGGTCACTCCACAACAAGTACAAGTATGATTCTGTCATTGTCCATGTGGGTGTTGATGATCTGAGATATACCTCCCTGGACTACATGAAAGAGACATGGTGGAGCTCTCGGATTATGTGGCCCAGAGAGGCATGACCCTATCCCTGAGCAGCATCATACTTTTGTCCAGAATGATACCACAGTACAAACAGAAAATTATTGACTTCCAACAATTGGCTAAGTTTCTGGTGTCTTTCTAAGGGGATCCAGTATCTGTCTGCTTGGAATGACATGACTGACAGTTCTGGATGCTTTGTCAGAGATGGCCTGCATCTGTCACCCCTGGGTTTCCGGGTACTGGCTAAGGCTCTTACCACCCCTATAGTGCCTTTTTTAGGCAGTGTTCCAAAGACCAAATTACCATCATAACAGCTACAAATAAATGCACGCTGAAGGTCATGCTGCTCAACACCAGAAGTCTAAATCTCAAGATACACTTGCTCAAAGCACTCCTCAAAATGGAGAACATTGACATTTGTGCTGTAATGGAGACCTGGTTTAAAGCAGCAGAAAGCACCCCTGCACTACCAGGGTATAGGTCATTCCACACCTTTCGCCCCCAGAACATGGACTGAAGCTCCAAAGGCAGTGGTGTCTCCATATTCATAAAAAATATGCATATCTCCAGACTAGCAGCCCAGCATAACACATCTGAGATACTTCAGGTACAACTAACATTGGGTAAGACAGTGATTCAGGTTGTAGCCTGCTATAGGTCCCCAACCATGTCCCAAGACTCTCAATCCACATTCCTAAGCATCCTGGAAACTATTAAGATCCAAACCAACACTCTCATACTAGGCGACTTCAACTACCCCTCCAACAATTGGGAAAGCTACTCATGCACCAGTACACTGGCCCAAAGCTTCCTAGAATTCATCACTTCAAATGGCTTGGACCAGCTCATTCTTACCCCCACTAGAAGAAGCAACATCCTTGACCTGGTTATTACTAACATGGGCAACATTTGCCCTACACCAGTAGTCAATCCGTCCCTGGTCAAATCTAACCATAAACTAATCCCCCCCCCCCCCGCAAAGGTATCCACCATAAAAAATGTCTCCAAAGCTGACTTTGGACTCCTAAAAACAGAGCTGGCTGACTTCATGGCACCCATTCCAATGGAAAATAGATGCATGACTACTGAATCATACACCAATGCACTGTACGAACACTTACATAAATGTATGGAACTAGCCATACCCAACAGAATCAAGACACTCTCCTCCAAAAAAAGGAAGCCAGACTGGTGGGCCCCTGCCATTAATAAACTCTACAACAGAAGGAAGAAACTGTTGCAGAAAAAGGTGAAGTCCCAAGACTGGAAAAATTCCCTTATTAGCCTCAACAAAAAGTTGAGATTCCTCATAAAAACCTCCAAAGCCAGCTATGAAGACAGGATTGTGGCAGACACTAACAATAATTACAAAACCTTCTAAAGTTATATCAAGAATTTCCATGGCAATACCCAGATTTGCTCTGAGTTACTGCACAGTGGTACCTTCTATACAGAGCCAACAGATATTGCCAACATATTAGCCGACAGATTCAGTGCCAACTTTACCCCTCCCCCCAAAGGACCAATCTCAATACTGGAAGAATGCCAGGCACCCAGCATTACTGCAGCACGGGTTAAAGCTACATTGTCTGAGTCCAAGAATACAGCTTCCATGGGACTCGACAATATGCCTGGCTGTATTCTACATGAATTATAAAGTGAACTGGCACCACATCTGTGTGCTCTGTTCACTCACAGCCTCACCTCAGGCTTTGTCCCTACCACATGGCACACTGCTACAGTCATCCCTCTCCATAATTGAGGAGAGACTACAGACCCTGGAAATTATCACCCCATTAGCCTGATGAGTCTGATATGTAAGGCTATGGAGCGCATCATTATGGACCTAATTAACAAGGATATAGTGAATCTCCAAATTCTAGATCCAACGGAATTTGGTTTTGTGAAAGGTAGATCATGCCTACTCAACCTGGTTGACTTCTTTGAGTCAGTCACCAGAGCGGTGGATGAAGGTAAGGCAGTTCATACAGCCTACCTTGATATTGCCAAGCCCTTTGATACCATTCCTCACTCAGGAATTAATGATAAACTCAGCAAACTAAGCATTGACCCCTATATCATAAGGTGAGTTGCAAATTGGCTCACAGATAGAACCCACAGTGTGAAAGTAGCAGACTCCAAGTCAGACTGCCGACCACTCATGAGTGATTGGTGCTGGGTCCTCTCCTGTTTGGCATCTACTTCTCAGAAGTCTGGGCCAACATGGAGGGACTCTGGCTGACCATATTCACAGATGACTGCAAGCTGGGAGCCATTATTAACTCCCCAAGTGATGCATACATCCTACAGAAAGGCCTCACTAAGACCAATGACAGGTGTCAAAACCATGGCCTTAAGCTTAATGCCAAAAAATGCATCATCATCCCCTTTGGGAAAACTCAGTTCCCACTAATTACCACATCGATGGGAGCCCACTGAACGCTGAAGATGTTATAAGAGATCTGGGGACACAGGTTGACAGCAACCTCTCCTTCGACCACCACATTGCCACTGTCGTCAGAAAGTCCTTCTATGTGGCTCATCTCATTACCAAGGTTTTGCATCCAGGAAGAAAGAGGTCATCATTTCTCTCTACTCTTCCCTCATTAGACCAATCATAGAGTATAATGCCCCATTTGGCATGTACCTCACTAGATACCTGCAACAGCTGGAGAAGCCACAAAAGTACCTCGCAAAGAGGATCCTAGGCCTTAAACACATGTCCTACACTGACAGACTCAAAAAATTCCAGCTATTTTGTCTCATATCATCTGCTATGAGGCAATCTCTGCTTGACTTATAAAGGCATGTCTGACCCAGATCTGTTAGAAATACTACATTTAAAGAAATCCCAATAGCTCCACACCATACACTCCAGAGACCTCAACCTCATTACCACAATCAACAGAACATGCTAGAGGGCCAGGTTCATAACCCAGAAGCTGCCATGCTGGAATAGACTTCCCATACATGTCAAGCAGAGTACCTCACTGGTCCTCTTCAAGAGAAATCTTGATGAGTGGATGGGAAATAGAACGATCACCCCAGGGATCATTCCAGTAGCTCTACTTGATAGAAGCACTGGGAACTAATGACGGGTGGCAAAATGCCAAGGCACTTCTATGCGCTAGGCTTGTAAAGGTCCCAGAGCCATTAGCCTAGTGAACTCATTAGGAAATAAGTCAATGAACACTCCTTTCAAACATGACGTGAGGTACTAGGGCAATTGTATATCTGATTATATGGGCAGCTAGAGTAGCTAATCAATTAACGTGTTTTTCAAGGTGAAGTTAAAATAGAACTACACAGTGAAAAAAATGAACTGGCTGGGAGTGAGTGTGCATATTGTGCAGACAGAATAAATAAGACGTCAGATCTTTTCCTTCAAGTCTTAGCAGATAAATGGTAACTACCAAACTCCAATCTGTTTACTTCACAGTCACAGAATGCACATTCATGTTCTCCAATCCACTTGTTAATGGGTTCTTTTATCTTTGCTTGTTGGATACTTTGCAACTACATTTGAAGTCATTGACTTATTACTGTCAATAATTTCTGACTTTTCTGTGTATGACTCATTGATAGAAAATAATGATGCATTAAGAGTTCGGTATCAGTATATCCAGCTGTACTTCCCAAACTAAAGCATAGACAGCACTCATTAAAATAGGAACAAAAGTGTGCAGCGATCACAGATGACAATTTGTATTTCCTTACCATTCAGCAATACACAGAGTTATGTATAAGGATGATTTTAGTGCCTTTCATGTCAACATTTTTTATAACTACATATTGTCAAATACTTTGAAACTGTTATAATTCTAAGACTAGATCTATGGTGGAATGATTGTGCCACTCCATATTTACAGGTTAATAGGCCCTTGAATTTTGTTTATTTCTCCCACTTACTGGAGAGAGGTGTATGAGATTTTTATGATAAATGAGAACCCAGGCAATAGTTTCAATTATTTTGCCACTCAAACAGCACTAGTAAATTTTTACATTTTTTTAGATGATATTTTTTTTTAAAGCAAGAAATATTTATTAAATTAAATTATGACACAGGCAATCACACATTTATATAAATGCAAACAAACCATATTGACATAATCTTAGTTGCAAGCATTATACATCACAAACCATATTGACATAATTTTCATTGCAAACGTTATACATCACTTATAATATAGCCAATCATTGTCAGTCAGACATTACACAACTCATTTAAATCCTGTCTTTTTTAAACCTCATTCCTCCCCTCTATGCATTGTTCCGCAATTCACATTTTTTATGTAATTTGGTCCTGCCCTTTTCTAGGGACCCCAGTTACAGTTGTTTTATCTCTGTTACTATATTCACAACTTCTAGTACAGTTGGTTTAGACTTTGATTTCTATTTTCTAGTAATTGCTTTTATGGCAGCTGACATAATTTGACTCAGCAAGGCCTTACTATGTCTAAGCAATTCTGATTCTATATCATAGGTCAAAAAATAATTTCCCTATATACACCAATTTGCTCACCTAGTATCTCTGATAGAGGAGTCTACAGGGAATCTTTAAAGTCTGCCAGCTCACTACACTTCCAGAAAATATGTTCCTAATTATCTGTTTCTTCCCCATCTCACCTCCAACATTTGCTGTCTACCTGAGGAAAAATTCTCTGGAGTCTACTTGGGGTATAAAATACCTGTGCAAATATTTCCGAACAAAAATCCTGAATCTTCTAGATTCTGTTGCATATTTAGGAGATATACATATATCCCACCAGTGTTTCTTTGTGAATTGCTTATCCAGTCTCTCTTTCTTTTTAACCTCCTCTGATTCTTATAGTTGTCATGAAATATTTTATATGCTCTACTATTTATTCCTTTTTTAATGGCAGCTTCTTTTCTATATTCTACTAAAAGTCTACCAGTGCTGGTCCTTCATTCAGGACCCCCCTATTTCTTTCTAGTTGCCTATACTCTGATATCAGTCCTTAAGGAAGACAATCTCTAACCTGCAGTCCAAATAAATGCTGGGCCTTTTCCCATCATGTTTCCTTTCTATCTCTAGTTATTTGCTCCCAATACCTTGGTTCCTTTGCCAGTTTTCTTCAATAAATTGCATCCCCCTCTTGCCTATTGTCTGTATCCCTAATTGCAGTCATCTCTATCAGCAGAATATCCTTTCTCCATCCCAGTGTTGACTTAGTTCTTAGAATACTTTCTGCTACTTTATGAATATAATATTCTGTATGATTATTGTTATTCTTCTTAACGATCTGCATACAAAATCTCCTTGTTTCTTGAGCTTCATCATCATCCCTTCCCACTTTGAATTATAGTAATAAATTATAATAATAAAGAAAGCGTACCTCCTAATGCTAAAGTACAGCTATCAGTAACAAGTAAAAACAATATTCAAAATGAAACGCTGTACAACAATGGCCAATGAAGTAAAATTCTCTTGGAGAATAGGTAGTGTGGTTAGATGATATAAAACTTTTAAAGGTACAACATATATCGCACACATTTCCAGTACTTCAATTAAATTCACTTACAAGATATTCACGCTGTGAGTGCAGTTATACTATAGCGAAATGATGGCTCCAAAGTATCCAGTCTTATGATGGCTCCAAAGTATCCAGTCTTTTTAGTCTGATTTACAAAGTATCCACACTGAAGATGTAGTAGTTGCTGTGTGACTGTGATGAACTGTGATAATAGCTTAACCAGTCTAACAGATCAAATAAGAGCTTCTAGCTTTAATGGCAGTTAAAATCCTTTTATTGTAGAAAAAGTTAAAATCTTCATGTCAAGTTAAAATCTTGATGTAGAATAAAACAGTCCCTCTGCATTCCAAACGATAAGCGCTTTTGGTATCTTCTTCAGATTGTAGAGATTGGGACTAGAAGTTCCTTTTTATAGTGCTTACTTCCTTTACTGCTGGGACAATCATTCAAACATCTCACTGTCAATCAGCTGTTTAAATGCACCAGTCCTCTTTCCTCTCAGCTGGGGGTGTTCCATTTCTTATACCTTTTGCTTTTGAGGGGTGTGACCAATCATGAATTATTAAGCCAGACACACCTCCATGTTAGCTAATAGTTGGTCTTCTAGCTTTTAGTATAGGTTTCAATGGAATGATGTTATTCAAGCCTGGCTCAATATCAGCACGGAGGTTCACAATCCACTTACTCTCCTTGCATTCAGTAATATTTTCAATGTCACCTTTCCTTATTCCACTATATACATTTTCTGTCACCTTATAAGTGAAAGAATGACCGACATTTCTTTCAGCATGCGTTGCTAAAGCATTATGTGGATCTTTATTAGTAATATCTCTAATGGCAAGCAATAAATTTAGAGACCAGCTTTCGATACATGAAGATAATCACGGATTATTTTAGACCAGAGGAAGACAATCTCACCCTTCAAATCAAAGAAAAACAAGTAGAACTAGAGAAAATGAATTTGAATACTTATCACACCAACAGATTAGAAACACTACAATTCAATCTCAATGTGTATGAATCAAAAATAAAAGATCAGAAAATAAAAAAAACTAAATAGAAACATTAATGATTTCAAACAAGGGTGAATCTTTGAATGGCCCAGGGAGGAAATAAGATCTACTACTAATCACTTTAACCCTAGCACCAGACATCCTGCATCCATTAGGAATGACACATCTGTGTCTAGAAACCATGCTGGGACTGAGGAGCAAACACCTGGCACATTGAATACATCTACCAATATTACAGGGACACCTGTGGCCACTACGGCAGATAGGATTGTTGAAACATCCTCAGAAACAGGAACCATTCCTAAGAAAGGGAGTACATTTCTCCCCATCACCACACAACTTCCGGTTTTCCTGAATCAAACCAGTTACAAGAACCCACAAACTCACAGTCAAGACAGAAAAAGAAAGAAAATACTGAATTAAACAGTTCTATAGTGGTGAATATTTCTCAATATGAATTGACCCAAGCTGAAACTTCTGTTTTACAGAAGGGGTTAACTTTCATACCCTCTTTAAGATCTGATCTGAATGAATTTGTTATAGACATAAAGCATTTTGGATGTAATGTGACATTAAGAAATATTTATGGCACAAACACAGAACAAGTTAAAACCTTAAGGAAACCAAGTACATTTGTACCTGTAGCCCATCCTGCTGTGGAACTGCTCATGCGGTTGTGTAATAATGCAGTGGAGAAATTAATAATGGACTTGCATACTAAACATTATAGAAACATTACGTAAGAAGAAAGACAAGCCCTATGCAACTTACAACAAAATGAGAATGTGGTAATCAAACCAGCAGACAAAGGAGGTACTATAATGGTTATGGATACCAATTGGTATAAGAAGAAAATGACCACCATGTTACAAGATAAGAAGACATATTATAGTTACACCAATCCAGTTGAATTGAACTGTACAAAAAGTGTCTTCCTTATTTTAGGATATGTTGACTGAAGGCCAAGTAGATCTGGACCTTTACAATTTTTGGATATCACAAAACCCACTGTTCTGAATATAAATGGACTTCCTAAGATTCATAAGGACCTTCATAACCCTCCACTACAGC
Source organism: Protopterus annectens (assembly GCF_019279795.1). Lineage (NCBI taxonomy): Eukaryota > Metazoa > Chordata > Ceratodontiformes > Protopteridae > Protopterus > Protopterus annectens. Next base: position 1,488,076,548 of record NC_056741.1, on the reverse strand, counting down.
CTATAGTAGCAGGACAAGGGTGGGTGACAGAATCAATGTCACTATTTGTGGAGAAAGAATTGAGAACTATTTTAAAATGTTTTGATACAGTTCTGTAGGATACTGATTACTTCTTAAGAAAGATAAATCAAACCATGAATAACATCACGGATTATGACCACCTACTTGTGACCACCCTCGATGGGAATAGTTTATTCACTTCCATTCCCAACGAAGCAGGCGTAGAAGCTGTAAGAAAGATCTTAAGCCACAAAAAAATTGTTAACGAAACCAGTAGGATTTGTGCATTATTAGATTTAATACTGGAAAATAATTATTTTGTGTATGGTACATCAATCTATTGGCAAAAATGGGGGCTAGCCATGGGCACCCCCTGTGCGAACAGCTACTCAAATCTTCTGCTTGTGTATTGGGAGCTGGAGCATGTATTGAACTCAAATAATCCATGGTATGAATGCATTAAATTTTATGGTCGATTTGTGGATGATCTTTTTATTTTATGGGAAGGAACCGTACCGCAATTCGAATCATTCCATCAATATCTAAATAGGACTACCTCTTTTTTAAGCTTTACAGCAGAACACTCTCATAATCAAGTTGCATTTTTGGATGTGAATGTTATTTTTAATGAAAACATGTTGGAAACTGAATTACATCGAAAAAATACATGGAAAAATCATTATTTGTTGAAGAGCAGCATGCATCCTAAACATGTCACTAAAAATATTATGTGGAATGAAATACAAAGAATACTTAAAAGATGTAGCAAAGATGAGACAAGAGAAAAGGAAATTTTGTTTCTACAACAAAACCTAATAAAGAGAGGCTATAATGAAAAAGATGTGAATGTTCAAGAAGTTATCCCAAAGAAAAACGAGACAGAAGACAGAACCACCAGAGTGATGTTAACTTACAGCACAGACGACACACAAGTTAAATCTATAATAAGGCAGTTTTGGCCAATCCTCACCCAGGATGCCAAGCTAAAAGACATTGTAGGTGAAACACCATGCTTTGGCTACAAGAATAAAAAAATTTGAAGAGGTTACTTTGCACAAAGGATGTTTAGCAAACATAAAATCGTTGGACATAAAGGCACGTTCAAGTGTGGCCACTGCACAGCATGCCCACTGATTGACTGTAATAATGAATTTGACCATCCAAGGACAAAGAAGAAATACACCTTTAATGTCAAAGCCACTTGTGTAACCCCCAATGTGGTGTACATGGCTACCTGTAAACTATGCCCTGCATTCTATGTAGGAAAAAAACAATCAGATGTTTAAAAATCGCATTTTGAGACATCAAAGAGACAGTACTAATAAAGATCCACATAATGCTTTAGCAACGCATGCTGAAAGAAATGTCGGTCATTCTTTCACTTATAAGGTGATAGAGAATGTATATAGTGGAGTAAGGAAAGGTGACATTGAAAATATTACTGAATGCAGGGAGAGTAAGTGGATTGTGAACCTCCGTGCTAATATTGAGCCAAGCTTGAATAACATCATTCCATTGAAACCTATACTAAAAGCTAGAAGACCAACTATTAGCTAACATGGAGGTATGTCTGGCTTAATAATTCATGATTGGTCACACCCATCAAAAGCAAAAGGTATAGGAAATGGAACACCCCCAGTTGAGAGGAAAGAGGATTGGTGCGTTTAAACAGCTGATTGACAGTGAGATGATTGAATGATTGTCCCAACAGTAAAGGAAGTAAACACTATAAAAAAGAACTCCTAGTCCCAGTCTCTATGATCTGAAGAAGATACCAAAAGCGCTTATCATTTGGAATACACAGGGACTGTTTTATTCTATATCAACCCCCGGATTCATGAAGCTTGGCGCAAGGCCAGTGTAAGGCCTGCGCCGGCCGTGCGGCATATAAATGGTGTAGTAGCGCCATATGCATATTAATGAAGGTGCGCCGCTACCACATCCACGTGCATAGGACACGTGCGCGAGTGCATGGGGCGTGACTAAGCTGCGACCGGAGGCGTGTCAATGTCGGCTGGCGATGAGCAACCTAAACTGCTGAATATTATAGCCTGCCTGCAATAGTAATCGCACCTATCAGTGTCCGTGGATAATGAAACGTATGCAAAGCATGCAAGACAGTTCCCAGCCACACAAAATGGAGAACCAAACAGAAATGCACGCAACATAAGATAATATTCCGTCCATGGAACAAATGATATTTAAAATCGTGTGTCCGTAATGTACTGCACTGTCAGAAGTTATACCCAGTGGAAGTGAAGCGCATCATGTCAGCGTGCCGCCAATACACACGTCTAGCCCCATGGGTATGGTCACCAGCAGTTCCACAGTGGTAGTGATAGTACACAGCAGGGCAGTTGTGGCTATATAACAACCGTAAAGAAACCTGACAGTCCAAATTGTATACCAAACACACACAAACATATGTATATTAAAATGTGCTACACACATGAACAGGAACGTACCCGTCACATACACATAGGATGCTATACGCGGAACCGGGATATCCAAAAGTAGAACCCATGCATGCAAATGCAATACACAACAACCCCAGTATAGCACATAACCCGCACCCATGTCCGAATGTCCACCAAATCCAGCTACCAGCCTTGCGCATCCGTACACCTGCACATAGCGAGTATTCCCCATATGTAGTAGGAAGTATCGTCCTAGGCAGTGTCCGGATTGCAAATATGTATCCCATGAATGTAAACATCCCATCACAGGTACGTAAATCCAAATGCCCGCGTTAATGTTACGGCAAAATGTGTGTACATCCCGCGTGGGATAAGTAACCTGTTGAAACCTCAGAGTTGTGTACACACCACGGTGTCCATTACTGTACACATCTGGACAAAACATGTATGTGTAGTCACGGTACTGTTCAGTTTCTACACAGACATGCAATTCATACTACACAGGATGGAACAGCTGTCCACCATGCAGGTCACCCCACTAGGGTTGCCACCTGTTCAGATGGCCAAGGTGGGACATCCCTTGTAGAAATGTGAGAATTTGCAGGATAAAACATACCCCCAGCCAGTGCAAAGGACAGAAATACACGTGTATGCCAAGATAAAAGCTCATGCCATAGCATTTGAATAGCTTATGCTATCCCAAATAATAGTTATGTGTACCAGATACAGAATACCTGTATCATGCAACTAGTACAGAAAATAAGAAATATATTATTGTCTTAAAATCACAGGACATTTGCCATGTCTTAGGTGTCGTCACAGGACACAACTGTCCAAAGTGGGACCTCCCCTCACAAAGAGGAACAAGTGGCAACCCTATACCCCACCGAATTATCGACAATATATATTCAACTCAATCACATACCGACACCACCTCTCAACCTATTACAGCAACAAAACCTGGACAAAGCCCAAAAGGATGGGAGGACAAATAGGGACAGATGTAATTACTGCTCCCACAAGCTTCGAAAGTTCACTGAATAATAGTATGTACATAATCAGGAATTGTTGTGAAGGATGTGGGGTAGTCCCCAGTATTACAGAGGTCCGTACAAATATACTGTAACAAACAGTCACATATGTTGACTGTACTACTGCATACCCGTAGTTAATTAATAGTTACGTCATGTGCAAAATAATAACCCCCATAAGAATGAATACAGGAAATAGTCAAATGTGAATGGGATCACCACTCACCGCGGATTATGTATCGTAACCACCCCCACCCATATTATGTATTGCCAACACCATAAGCTGCGGACAGGTGCCCAAACACCTGTGTCTGTAAACAGATTAAATGTACAAAATGTACAATCCCTGTCCATGTGCTTTGTCTGACATTTGAACACAGTCAGGGCAGTTCCGTTCACCAGTCGGACAAGCCTAAACCCAGATCACCACATGAACACCCTGACAATTAAAGACCTGTATGTGTCAGGAATATAAGCCTTTGGGTTCTGAATATCCCTGCAGTGATGAAATATGCAGCGTGGGTCCAGAGCAGTAGGGAATAGGGAATGTGTAACATGTAGTACCGCATTCTTCCCAGCAGGAGAATGGATGCCTGTGACGTAAGTGAAGCGGAGAGGCATATGTTAATGTAGCTATGTACTATGGGTATGCATATAAATGAGTCAGAACACCAAACATATACTGGTTACAGCATCCGGCCAACGTGAATGCAGTCCCGGTTGAACAACGACTACAGCACATATAATGTGAAAGTGTAATGAATGCGTCTGTGCTGTACAGACAATATGTAAAGGTGAACGTGTGTTTCGCAAATGTCCGTTAACGGGATTACAGATAAGTACTGGTACTGTCACAAGTAATAAAGCCCATGTAAGCACAAAGACTTTGTAAACATATATAACCCACAATAAGGATATGTATGTGCGCCCGCGCGTAACCTACAATAAGGAAATGCAAGTGCGCCTGTGCGTGTGTGATCCGCCACAGCATAGTAAATGAATGCTGTTTCCCCCACGTTAGTTATACATGGCTCAAACCCGTTAACCTCGTAAAGTATGAAACTGGACGAAGCCATGCAAACTACCGGTACATATAGGGACAAACCCCAGATATGTGCCAGAACAAACATAGCAAGTGGATAGAATAACGGGTGTGTCAGTAGCATGGATTCTCCGAAGGGTATGCAGTCGTAACCTGAACTGCTTGCCAGAAATCCCCACCGTAAGTCTCAGATGAAATGCCACTACATTGCCAGATAGACACGGGTTTATGTAAAACACAGCGAAGATAAAGGCGCAAGCAGCTGTACACTCAGCGACAATCTGTATAGTGGAAAGGTATGGTATGGATATGGATATATGTGTATACACATAATCCACAGACGTAAACCAAAGCAAGTTATGAAATGAGGATTGTACATGTATATATGTATACACAACAGACTTATGTCCCGTAGATATGACATATGTACATAAATAGGCGACGTTACATCTAATATGGGTAGACAAACAGACATGCAGGAAAGGTGAATAAACCGCAGCATTCAAAAACATTGGCCAGAAAGTGACAGTCCAGCAAGTTCTACACTTTAAACATGCAGATAGGTGTCCATTGCAGGACTCCAGAAATTGGAATATGTAGTGTCAACCGACATTGATGCAAAAGAAGTGACCGCAGCAAATACGAAATAGCTGTACATGCAACAGTATCAGGTGCAAGGGTGATGACACGTGTCGATAGAATGTATGACGTACGAACTGATATCCGGAGAGTGGGGAGTGCATATAAGTGTCTCCACACTTCAGTAATGCACACATTAAAAATGTGTAATGGGTACTGTAGAGGGTTGCCAGGTATGGGAATCATGGGTATGCAGATATGGGCCTAGGTGTTGTTTGGCAGGGATTTCGTAGGCCCGCCCCACGGAAGTGATGTGGGTATAGCACAGGCCTATATCCCCAATAATGGGGCAAACCATCCACTGGATATTGTGGAAACCATTTTGGCAATATGTAGGGCCCTATATCAGTGTCATGTAGGCGATAATCATGGATGGACATGCGTACGACCAAGATGGTACCCATAACTGGCAGACTGTCAGAATAACACAGCTGCACTAAGGCATAGTACATGAAATACAAATAGGGACTATATTAGATATACCCCAGACAAAGTCAGAACGTGGTGAGAATACTGGCGTACCCATGAATATGGATGTTATGAGTGTTACTAATCATGTAATGGAAATGTCAGTCACTATTATCTACCGCACAGTCCGTAATGCCTTGCCAGCAATGTACCAGAAAGGCACATCACTATGACAAATGTAACAAGGTCAAACATGAGGGTGTTTACCCATAATGTGTACAGGTTAGGGGTATGAAGGTAACCTGTCCAGAATACATGTACAGAACCTGTGATACTAGGTGGACAGGTGAGAAGAAAGACATCAGGACAAATGAGATAACATGTACAAGTCACACGCATGTACACCGACAAATGTGAATGACAACGTATGCCCTGTGAATGTCAATGTGGAAGGTTAATAGACACAAACGTAATGTGTCCCTCAGGGTGTCATGCAGTGTCACCGTAACAATGTCCAGTCCCCCAGACACGTACGTGAGCTCTGCCACTGACGGAAAGCGCAAATACCGGCGCACATATGGCACATGATAGACCAATCAGTGTGGATAAGCAGCTGTTGGCCTGTGTGAGGAATACAACTGTCTGGGTGGGTGTGTCCTGCAATATAAATGTAATGGCATGTGGCCTGTGATGCCGCCAAACAGTGTGTGTATTGGTGTCAGAAAGTTGATAGTTTGTTACAGACACATACTCCGCAACTGTACAGATTTACGATGAATGTGCAGAGTTCTGCCTCATATGTTGGGTGTGTTCCACGTAACAGTAACATTCTGGCACTTCCATGATAACTGAAGACATGAAATGATGACAAACATGTGCGTAAGACACCAAATCTGACAGAAAAGCCATACTAATGCAAAACCTATTATTGTGCCAACTATTTACGTTTGTAAGAGCAACATGTCAATACTGCCCCTATGTGTCCCACTATCAGATAAGGCCTTGTCCAGCAACTTGCTCTAGGAGGTGGAGTGGTATGAACAGAAACAGATACATGTGTGAGGAAACAGCAATATCAACTGCAAGATAACGCAGAAGGTATGACATGCGCTGCAGTAGGACGTGCAGTACTGTCCGCAGGTATGTGCTGACATTGCAAATGACACAGCAGTCTACATGAAGAACTTTTAGGGCTGTCACCTTTACAAATCATGATACTGGGACATACCCACAGCCATGCACACAGCACAAATAGACATACACACATCAAAACTAGGCCATGATACATGAAGCCTCAGGCGTGTACGAGTAGAGTGAGAGTACAGCAAGGATAGATGTCTGCCAAGATATACAGCAAACGCCTGTAAGGGCGTGTAACACCGCCCGTAACATGGACGTTGCATGGACAATGTTGGGAGTTGCAACATACCCCATTGGCATGTGAAAGCTATGCAAATATGCGATACATAAAACAGTCAGCTGCCCATGCAAGAGCAGGGTTATGGGCAGAAAATATATATATATATATATATATATATAGAGAGAGAGAGAGATACAGACATACACATGTGGCAGCACTGGTAATTGAACCTACACATGACTACTCTATCACACTACAGCATGACGCATTTACAGAACACGCTGCCGAGACTACTAAACACAGCAGACACACAGGCATTCTACTAGGTGCGTGTCAACATCCGCAAAGACAAAGACGGCAGCAGGATACGTCTGTATTGCAAAGCGTCTAAAAGCATAACGTCCCCAGGCGGACGGGAGCATAAACACACGCACATCTGGCAGGCCAGGGAATCGAACCTACACCTAACTACTCTATCATACTACAGCATGACGCATTTACAGAACGCGCTACCGAGACTACTGAACACAGCACTCCCAGAGGCATACTTCTAGGTGGGTGACATCATCCACAAAGGCAAAGATGCCGATAGGGAATGTATGTGTTGCGAGGCATCTAAAAGCATTACTGTGTCCCCAGGCAGCTGGAAACACATGCACACACACACTTGGAAGGGTTGGGAGTTGAACACACACCTACCTACTCTAACACACTACAGCATTACGCATTTACAGAACACGCTACCGACATTACTGAGCACAGCACTCTCAGAGGCATACTTCTAGGTGGGTGACACCATCCGCAAAGGCAAAGACGCCGATAGGGAATGTATGTGTTGTGAGGCATCTAAAAGCATTACTGTGTCCACAGGCAGCTGTAAACACACGCATACTTGGAAGGGCCGGGAGTTGAACACACACCTACCTACTTTAGCACACTACAGCATTACGCATTTACAGAACGCGCTACCGAGATTACTGAACACAGTACTCTCAGAGGCATACTTCTAGGTGGGTGACATCATCCGCAAAGGCAAAGACGCCGATAGGGAATATATGTGTTGTGAGGCATCTAAAAGCATTACTGTGTCCACAGGCAGCTGAAAACACACGCACACACACACTTGGAAGGGCCGGGAGTTGAACACACACCTACCTACTCTAACACACTACAGCATTATGCATTTACAGAACGCGCTACCGAGATTACTGAACACAGTGCTCTCAGAGGCATACTTCTAGGTGGGTGACATCATCCGCAAAGGCAAAGACGCTGATAGGGAATGTATGTGTTGTGAGGCATCTAAAAGCATTACTGTGTCCCCAGGCAGCTGGAAACACACGCACACACACACACTTGGAAGGGCCGGGAGTTGAACACACACCTACCTACTCTAACACACTACAGCATTACGCATTTACAGAACGCACTACCGAGATTTCTGAACACAGCATTCTCAGAGGCATACTTCTAGGTGGGTGACATCATCCGCAAAGGCAAAGATGCCGATAGGGAATGTTTAGAGAGTGAGCGGTCTGAAAGCATATTACCATCCCAAGGTAGACATACACAAACACGCTAGTGCTGTCAACGGGCCAACTAAATATCTACAGAGCACAACAAACACTGAATAGATATGGGATGCGCCACAGACAGTACACCCTTCAAGACAGCAGCAAGTGTGTTCAATGTAGGCATCCATCGTGACATAGAAATTGGACATCTGGTGCCTGGATGACCACCATGGCTATACCGGATGTCAATGGCCATGCCCACACGCTTAGTATCACATGTCTGTTTGGAATGTACTGTGTGTCCATCTACACAACGGCGACTGGGCATGCTCACACACTTAGCTGTTGCAAAGGGCCATCTTGCATGCACACAGAGTCTAATCACGGAGGGGCGCAGTGTGGAATGTATTGTGTGTCCATCTACACAACGGCGTACTGGGCATGCTCACACACTTAGCTGTTGCAAAGGGCCATCTTGCATGCACATGGAGTCTAATCACGGAGGGGCACAGTGTGGAATGTACTGTGTGTCCATCTACACAATGGCGTACTGGGCATGCTCACACACTTAGCAGTTGCAAAGGGCAATCTTGCATGCAGATGGAGTGTACACACAGAAGGGCACAGTAAGGTATAACTGCCCTCACACACAGGGCGGTCACACATGCAGTGACCTGTACACACACAGCTGCCATCACAGCTGTCACAGGTGCAGGTCACACATGTACACACTGCAGTGTACACTGTAGCTGTCAAGTCAGCACCATGTCGTCGGTGAAGGACTACACAGCCTTACGGTCCCACAACACCATGTTGCACATGACCACTGGGCTGTACAGTGGTGTACACCAGCTGTGCAGAGTACACACATACCAACAGGGATCCAACAGGTGTTATGCATTGCAACGATGCCAGTATACATGAACAGGTTGGCTCATGACATACCATGGCCCTTACACAGCTGTGACACCTGACTGTTGCTGTACACCAATGAACACACGTCTGGGTCCATCGTACACGTGATTGTGTGGATGTGTGCATGGACTGCATACACAACACATACATACATGGCCTTTGACGTACCTCGTGCATAACACTGGCCCAATCAATGCTACACATGCGAATTGAAGGTGGGCCCATGTCTGTTGAATGCTCACACTACAGGGGGTAGCAGTGTTGACTGGGACACATACCCCTGTACTGGTCACCTGTGACACCCGTGATATCATACCGCAGTCCATGTGTCATGTATGTCAACACACATGTCCAGCAATAGCAATGCATACAGACATGGCAACAGGAGACACATATGACATCTGTACTGTGCATGCAGCAAACATGCATGTACAGTGGCCGATGTCCGTAACATAGTTGCACCTACCTACAACATGCAGACGCAATGCAGACCCATCATTGACATCTGTATATGGTGACATACAAACAGCACGTATGGAGGGATGTGTGTACGTAATGTGGTGAGCCACCTGTCTAGATGTATGTGTGCAAGGGGTGGCTCACAGTTGTGTCACACACCATCCTATCATGCCATGTGCTAACTGTACGCTATGTCGCTGTTAAGTGACGGTGCTGACATAATGCATACACAGCGGTCAGGTGTTAACAACTATATGTCATATGGCACCTGTAACACCTACAACCTCCTGTGTGTATATAGCAGCACATTTGCCAGATATAGCATTGGTACACATAATGCAATCAATACCGCTGCATGTCCAGCAAACGTGTCATCATATGGCTGATGTATCATTCCCAGCACTGCCATGTGTGTCCGAATGTGTGACCAGGGTTGCCACATATTGCAGGGAATATGTCCCAGTTGCTACACATCCCTGTACACCATTGTAGAGAACTGTACATACGTCAGTGTGGGAAGCATGACGTTCACCGGTGATGTGCATCACACACATCGGCTGTCCGTATACACATGTGTGGTCACCACAGTGTGTGTGTGTCTGTATGTATGTCTGGTGCTTGGTGTGAGTGTGTATGCTAATATACAGTGGGAAATATCACTGGCCCCACATGTTGACTAACCCATAATGGTGATGCATTGCACAACCCTGTTGATGCCATAGGTCCCAGCCATACTGGCTACCTGTGCATGTCCCTTCTCTGTGACACTTCGTGTGGGTGCATAGTACTGTGAGGGTGATGACCTCACAGGCAAGGGTCCCCAGCTGCACACTATGGGGTGTGCATTATAGTGGTGTACACCCCGTGACTGCGGCCATGTTCACGTACTGTTACGGGTCCTACAGCTGCACAGTGTGGCCTCCAGCTACCAAGTGACACCTCACATCATCATTGGCCAGGCCGCTGTGTACAACCCCTGCACCATGTCACCATACCTGTAATGTGTCCTGCTATGTATGTCACGTCTCTGTCCAATGTAGCCTGTGGCACCGACCACATGCGTCAGGTGCAGTATATGTGCAGACATCTGTGTCATGTTTGTGTGTCCAACACTCAGGATGAGGGTACATGTAGCATGCTGATATTGCCAGATGTGCCTGTGTGTACTCCACAGTTACACGTGGGGGACTGCAAACACTGCTACCTGTAGGCACATGCAAGTACACCATAGGAGGGAACCAGGGTATCACATCAAACATGCTGCTACAGATGTAACCGAGACACATACAGTGAACATATCACAATGCATGCTGCACCTGCACTACATGGTGTGACTGGTGCATGTCGACAGTACACAAACCTATGTCACATACACAACTCAGTATTCACACACAACCACTGCAACATACACATCCCTCACTATGCATACACACCTCTCACTATGCTGTTCACCCTGTGCATCAGAATATTTGTGCATAACCCTGCACCGATGGTGTGGATGACAGGGATGCGGCACAGCCTTCATCATATGCACAGGGTGCTATGTTTGCCAGGGGCATAGGCTGCACCAATGGATAACATCATGTGTGTGTGTAAGGGCCGGTGAGTTGACTGGACATATCTGTGCAGAATGCATGTGGGTGTTGTGGAGCCCTACAGTTGTGTTTGCTGTGTGCGTGTATGTGTGTACACAGTTCTGCCATTTGTGATGCCTACACGGGGTATAATTGACAGCCCCAGATTGTACAGTGCAGGTTGTACAGCTCACTGTGTCCAGCCACGTGACCTGTGCCTGCCTGGGGTTGCACGGGCACTACCAGTTGGAGGTACAGAGTGGCTACTGTCCGACGACACATGTCCGCTGGAAACGTGTCCCCACTGAGACCGTCCAGGGCCACGTCCACGTGGCCTGCTGTGTCCTGGTATTGACAGCGCAGCAGCAGCTGCACTGCTACTGCTACCGGCACTATGGGAGCGGGCATGTGAGGTGGCACGGTCACGTCGACCTACACTAGGTGGTGTTGCTAGCCTATGTCCATGTGGCCTATGCCTCACTCCTACCAGGTGTTCCAGCACAGACAGCTCCCGCTCGCGGATTGCCATGCCTCGGTCAAGGATACCAACCATTTCACCTAGTCGCCTATCCAGAACATTAGCAATCTGCTGTTGAGCATTCGCCAATGCCTGGATGTTGTCATTTAGGGTGTGGATAGCAGCCCTCTGCAGCCTCTGCCCTTTTCTGTTCTGCCATTCAGCATGTGCCTGTGCCGCCATTACAGTCTGGAACATGCGTCTGGTGATACCAGCTGCTGCGCTCTGTCCTGCAAGTGCATGTCTGCCAGAGGTCCTCCTACGAGCAGCACCAGCCACATGCCTGTGTGGCACTTCTGCAGTCATTACACTGACACCATGGTGTGCAGACACACCTTCTGTAACCACCACACGTTCCTGTCCCACACCAACAGACACTGACTGTCCTTCCTCTATGGCCACCGGTGATGTGGTATGTGTTGGCAGCAGAACTGTGTGCGGGGAAGAGGGGGACATAGCTGGGATGGCAACCATTGGCACAGATTCAGCCCCTGACAACCCTGCCTGTACCTCATGCATATGTTCATCACCGCTAGTATCTGTGGGGACACTAACATCAGATGGACCGCAGGAGGGTAACGCACCTACATCACCTGTGAATGCAAAGAAATACTGTAAAGTACAATAGACACAGACACACACACATGCACAGACACACAGACACAGACACACACACACACACACACACACACACACACACACACACACACACACACACACACACAGACACACAGACACACACACACACACACACACACACACACACACACACACACACACACACAGACACACACACACAGACACACACACACAGACACACACACAGACACACACACACAGACACACACACACAGACACACACACACACAGACACACACACAGACACACCATGCATGTGATTTGTCAGATGGCATGCAGCATGCCTGCGATAGAGCAGAGGGCATGCAGCTCAGACATTAATAGTGTTAGTAAGCATACCTCCCTGGGGTGCACACTACAGCAAGCAGGTGTCATATCTTTAGCCATGCAGGTCACGCAATCATGGTAGTATGCATGCATCTCTGTGATACACCATGTGGGCCAGAACAGGATAACAGTACACATCTGACGTGTCCTTGACATGTAATCTGCTGACATGTGCATTAACATGCATACATGTTTGACACAATGGTGTCCTGACACATGTACAGCATCATAATGGGCTTCACATTGCAGTGTTGTGTGTATGCCCTACAGATAGAATGCATGTTTATTAAATGTGCATGAGCACGGGAGGGTAGTGTGAGCCGTCTACATTGCTATACAGTGTGAAGTACAGACACTGTGCCATTGTATGGCAACATGAGGCATGTATGTTGCTGTAGAATGCATAATGTGTACACATTGCATAGCCATAACTGCAACACAGTCGTGATGTTCGACAGATCGTATATGGTAGACTTCAGTGACACCTCCAGTAGCTGTTCACAGGCTTTTAGGTTGTCCACTGTACCACATCAACTGTATAATCGGTCAACTAGGGCTATAATTGGACCATGTGTGGACAATGTGCAACAGGGTGTATACACATCCCATGTACTGTGTGGCTACATGTCTCAGGCCATCCCCCATGGCCATGTGTGCACATGTGGTGGCCATAGTGTGTGATGGGCATCTTCTCCACATGACTGTGTGGTCCCATATGATTTACACCCATACATGTCAGATATGTCACATTCCACAGGTGAATGCAGACAACGGGTTGTATGTTTGGTATGTGGGGTATAGGTCATGTGATAGTGTGACAATATTGCAGACAGGACACTACATGTATGGGACATGTCTGGTGGCACATCACAGTGTGTGCACCTGATGCGGGGGCATATGACACAATGGTGACACTTGTGGGCTGCCCATATCACAGCTCACTGTGTGGTACTCTGTGCGTACCACACATGTTGTTCCAATGCATACTACATATGCCTCCATTGTAGAACACCTCCACCGTTGTATGCACAGCTGACCACACATGTCGCAATGACATGTACTGTGGTTTCAAGTCTGTGTATCATTACGTTTGCATATATTGCACATGGGTGGCGTGTGTGAATGCATGTTGGTGCGACCTGCATATTGTGACTGGAACAAACATCAGGTGTGCAAGTGTTAATTGGCCACAAGGCAAATAGATCTACACTGTAACATGCCTGATACTGATGACAGTCTCACCTGCAACGGACCCATGTCTGTGCCAGAGGTACCTGTATAGGGGTGACTCACCAGTATGTACAATATCCATGACTGTATGACAGCCACAGGTTGCACTGTGCATGTGCACACATTCACCTGTGTAATAGCATATAGTATGCACATGCGTGCATACACAACGTAGCATACTGTACTATGCAGCATGTGTGTCCACATACCTGGCATATGTTGTTACTTTACATTATGTACAGTGACACATGCAACTACATGGGATATAATAGCCATATGTGCATTACTGACTTACCAGGCAACTCCAGGCTCATTGGTTGGGAGACACCCACCTCCATGATGGCAGCTAGTGTTTCTGGATGCTGTTCCCTGGGTGTCCCCAGACTGGCCAGTAGCTCCTCGGTGTGTGTGAGTGGGGCTGGGTTGTTGGCACACCACCTGTTCCACCTTGTTCCCTGGCGATTGCAGTGGCACGCTGTTTTGCATGTCGATCAGGTCCATGCAGTGTCTGCGCACCTGCTGGTAGGTGCGGTTATGGCCACCCACATCGTTCACCCTCCTGCGTAGATCCTGCCACAGGTCATTCCGCTGCTGGGCATGCTGTGGCACATGGCTGAACAACAAGTCATAGTTGTCATGGAGCAGTGGGATGAGGACATCATCCTCCTGGCGGGTGTATGCTGGGAGGTGTGTACGGGGCATTATCTGTAAAACATAATGATGGTGACAGGTCACAGTTTCAGAGATGTACAGAGATACTGCTGCACATACATTTCTATGACATCTAGTGCATCTGCACAGTTATCTTTGCAAAGCACCATGACACTGACATGACTGACGTGTTTGTGTCACACATGTCACACCCATTATGCATTGGATATCATCACCATATATGTGTGTCGCCTCATTACAGTGTTCATACTCCATGTAAATGCTGTCTTGCTGTGGGCATGTCTATCTGCCTGCACTTGTGTTCTTACCTATCTGCACATGTCTCGATGTGTCCACGGTACTACTGTTGACCTGGATGCTGTGTATATGTCACATATCAACACAGACACAGCCAGAATGGACTTGAGCAGTGACAATGCACACATACGCATGGACACCTGTACATGCATGTATTTTGCCATATACATCTACACAGCACTGTACAACTGTTCAACATCCTGACACGGATCACCTGTAATACACATGTGATAGACATGGGACAATGGATAGTCAGACGACATTCGCAGGGTTGGTCATCAACCATAGCATGTGCGGGCATGGTTTCCACACTGTTACAGATGGCCATTGTGCCACCGCAAGCTGCATCAGTGCCACATTACTGATCCAGTCAGTTGATAGTGCATCTACCATGCGGCCATAACACCATGTATGACTGGGATGACATCTGCAGCTTTGATGAACAGGCTTGCATGGTATGGCGGGAGTATGTCACATGTATGGCACAGGGATCTGTCCAGCCTGTGGCGATCCTAGTATTGGAACGGTGGCTGTCCATGACATATGTCATATAGATCAGGATATGGACATGTAGCATGTCCATCATCATGGTGTAGCAAATGTCCTTCTGCAAGGTAGACGGCATGCTGCATAGTGGAGGTGTGCATTGTGAAGGCTGTTCCCGCACATCCATGCATAGCCATTACCCCTTACAGGTGGTATGTGATCCAATATTGGTCACCACAGTGCTGTATATGCCTGGCCAGTGATCTCCGTGCTCATGGATGGCACCCTGACATGACATGGGTACCCCAGATGACTACATAAGGGGCCTGGAGACGTCACCATGTCGGGGGTGCACTGCACAGCACCATCCCTTACACAGTGTCCATAATGTTGACCACAGCCTAGGTAGCAGTTTATGGGTACAGGGATGTTCACCTAGTGGTGACACTGCTGGTATCATCCATCAGACTGTGCACATATGTGGCACACCTCACACACACAGCCCATTCTGTATGTTGTTCACAACACTGACACAGCTAAACTGATAGGTCATGGCCATTCACAGCCTCACATACACAGATGGCTAACATTTGTCTGTGTGGTATGGGCTACAATGTGGGTGGGGTACAACACATTAACCCTGTTCTACTGTATCTGGCACAAATGTGCTGTGCACATGTCACTGTTTCACCTTTTGTAGTTGTGGGTCTGTCAACAGGCCACTGGTGGAACACACCTGTGACATGCAAAGGTATTTGTAATCAGATATCCATGCTATCTTGTACATCTGTACTGCTAACATCTACAGTGCTAATGGTTCATGGACATGCACACCATACTCAGAAGGGTTATAGTGCGGTGCCACCCTAGATGACTGTCATCACCTCTTGTGGGTTGATATTATCCAACACCCTATCTGTATTGTATGGTCATGCTAGGCACTTGTTCGGAACATGTGAGCATGTCATGAGCTACTCATTACTATAGCGCCCATTCCACACCACTTCCCACAGGTACACTGGCTGTCCTACACTTCCCAGCTTGCTTAAGGTACAACAGCTGTTGTACACATGTAATGCACATATCCTGTGGGACATGGTTGTATATGCAGGCATGCCCAACTGTCACATACCAGTGCTACTGCCTGTCTATATGAGGGATATGTCGTACATGTGGCAATAGAGCAATTGTGTCATGTACACATTCAATGCTCACTTCCCAACATACGGCACTACAGCCTGTAGGGGATGCACGTCTGCAGCCGTGCTGGGCCATAGCTCTCAGGTGTACCTCAATATGGGGAACATACCACATTTGAGGTTCTAAAAGGTGCATGTTCCTCAAGGTTCCACATTGGAAGGGTACGCCACACATTCATTGTTGTACATAGTTTACCTGCTAGCCATGGCTAGATAGATGAGAATCATATTAATTCATTGGAATATCTGTTTTATACATAAGACCAGCCTATTTTAGCCATCATATGCCCTTCCTAGTTGACGCTGTTAGTAAGCCAGGTGTAAGTGTTCCACGTTTCGCCCATTTGTCACACTGTATGAGGGCTAATGTTCCTCATTTTGGGGACAGGTGGATGACAGCTATGGCTGGGGGTAATGCTGTCGCTAACCCTGACTGCACCTGACAGTCATTTGGGGATGTGTAACATTCGCAACACACCCCACCCATCACATTGTCTCGCATAATCTACACCACTGGCCACACCTACGAGGACAACCTGTGCAGTACGTCTCCATGCTCACTGTAGGCACCAGAGGTAGCCCCCATCATGGAAGACAACATCACCAGCTTATAGCCCACAGACTCATGTGTGCCCACCACATATAGCCAATAGTGTGTTATAACATTCACAACACACCAGTCATAGCTGACTCTGTAGGGTGTCACACTGCAGTTCCACACAGCAGGCTACACAAGGCATTATTCGCTTACATCTTGCTGTCGGGTAACTGCTTCTGCAACATAACCTATGCACCCATGCCACACCTCACCAGGTACAATATGTCTGTCATTCGCCATGTTAGTGTGACTGCCCTGTGATGCCACTTCACAGACTACGTGTGCAGGGACGTGCAATAGCTCACCAGTCTTATAGCCCTGAGGGTGTGGGCCTAGCCCTGGGGAGCATTTTGCATTCGTCCAGACACGATACCACTGTACAGTGACCAACTGTGTCACTGCAACAGTTGCCTATGCTCCTATTGTCATTCCACAAGCATGTGGTATGTGTCCACTATGACTGTCCTGGTCAAACACAATGCTGTGGCACAGATGACTTGCACCTGTCGGCCCTGGGAGTACAGCTCACATGCTAGGCTCTTGCTGCTTCTATACTGCCTGTCCTGCACAGCTTCCAATAACTGTCACCGGCAGGGCGGTAACTGGCATGCGCGACATAGGGTCATGTGACACATTGCTTGCATCTTCCCCTGTGACGCACGCAGGCAAGGCACACCTTATAATGCACCACTCCAACATCTCTGCAGTGACTGGGACCTGCCTGTAGGCTCTGCAGAGCACACCTGCAATGATAGGTTATAGACTGACCATACCTTTCAGGCACATACCTGGACCAGCACACCCACAGCTGAGGATTTCCCATATCCCACTATGTTGTCACACATCCTGGCAAGTTGCTTAGCACAATGCATCAGAGGTGCTCCACGTGCAACTAACTGTGTCCGGGACCGCTATACACATTGTAACAAGCGACAGATTCAACATCATACCCCACGGGTAACATACCTTCTATGGTGGTATAGTGGACAGTGGGCCTCAGCTACTACTGATGTGTGACTGACACTACCCCACACTTCACTGGGATAGCCACTCATGTACCGACACATCCATGAGTCATACCCTCCACTCAGCTGGATCAACACATACACACCACCTCCAGGACCTACATTACCCTTGGCATGGACACTACCACCATGTGACTGATGTTACACACCTGGGGTTATCCCCTCATTGGTGGATTCGAACATATGCTAATCTACCGTGTTAGCCACATCCCGGAAACACACCCATCACAGCATACACAGTACATGTGTACTACCACACCTACTACAGACGTCTGCTGACAGCGGTTGTTGACATCATGACACCCGTGCAGATGGACAATGCACATACAAATGCTGACACATACCCCAGTGCACTTAATTAGCATGTACACAACTGCATGGATCATGCTATTCCACACAGAGCCATGATGGTACACACCAGATAACAGACACCACTCTGGTGGTCATGTTCCACGGACATATGATGTACAACAACAGGTGTAGGCTGTTGCACAGTGGTGTACATTCCCATGTGTGGGGTGGCTCACTGGTCAGCCGTGGTGGGGCCACAGGGTCCCTCATCACATACTCCCAGACTAGCTACATAAACATGACTGCCACACATTCCGGGGTGTACCACCAGGCATTATGGTGGTATGTCAGTATTCGATTGCAACACCCACATCTGCTGTCACATACAACAGTCACTCAGGAACATTGCAGACCCAGGTATTGTTGGCAACCTGCTGGAGGATGGATTCAATGCTGACAGTACACCCTCTCACTCACTACAGGGCCGCAATCCATACATGAACATTGTGGTGTCCCTGTGCTCACACCTACACAGTACTGACCTACACTCTATGTGTCCTGGGACACTGGCCTCATGTCACCTTCCAATGTCCCAGGCTGTGATGTCCACCAACCTCCGACTTACATGTCTCACCACTAGGCCACCATATTCAGTAATAGCCTTGGTTCAGACATTGTAGACCATGAATGGCACACGGCAGCATTTATCACACTACACACAGGTGGCACCGCATTGCACGAGTGGGACTATAGTCCTACACACCTGACTGGACTGTTCTGCGTGGCTATGGGGCACATCATCAGGGACGTCATTCTCAGAGACATTGTTGGTCTCCCGCCCTCTGCTGCCACCCGGGTTGGGCTTGTTAAGGCCAGAGCATGGCTCCTACACATGGTGGACTCCTTTCATACAGTTACCAGGGCAGTTGCTGATGGTATGGGAGTCCACACATCCTACATTGTCCTCTCATTGCCTTTCAGCACCATTCCCCATTCTGGTATTGACAACATACACATCCACCTGCACATCGTACCCTGTGTCTCACGATGTTATGCTATGTGGCTCATGGACAGGACACACAGTGAGGCCAGCATACCATAGTACCTACTACATGTCGGGTACTTTGGCATACCACAGTCCTCAGTCATAGGGCCCTTCATGTTATGTATATGCTTCCCTGTGGAACAGGCTGGGACAGGGCACTTTCCCTGCCTGGCTTTAGAACCCCTACATACCAAGCGCCATGATTGCTCCACCAGCTGATACTGACTCCAACCATACAGATGTCGCTGTGACAGATACATAATATGACTATCATGGCAGCAAGCTGCATGACACAAGGTGCATGCACATCACCTTTGCATTACACCATTCACCCACTGACTATCACATGGATGGTGGTCCCCTACATACATATCACATTGTACATGTTTGCAGTACACACATATGTCGCACCCACTCCTGTGGTTACCGTATTGCCACTGTGGCGTGGATATCCTCCTACGTGGCCACACCTATCTGTACTGGGTGTGTAACTGGTACATAGGCACCCATTGTACCTCTGAACACATGACATCTACACACATTCAAGGGTACACCACCCCATTTAGGGTGTACCTTACACAACAGCTACAGCTTTACATGCCACAACATTAACACACCATGTCGTTTACTGAGCTCCGACAGTGTCGATTTGCGGATGCACTATGGACACCACATCTGTACACATTTGCATACTACATAGGGGTGACCTCTGCTGATCAGACAGGACCCATGTCCACAACATTATTGATGGATATACTCCTCATACGCAACATAAGCAGAGGCCATTGTGAGCAACATGCTCATGGATATGTGCACACACGCCACAATGAGTGGGATGTGCTTCTGGGTTACATTCCCAGACCGGACACTCACCATGCTGTGGAACATAAGTCCTCAGTACATCACGCAGGGACACTCAGTGGCACTGTTCATGTGATACCTCCCTTGGTGGTTGGGAGACACATGTAGGCCTGGGATCACTGCAGTGGCTGTACTGTGCAGTGGTGCAGGTGATGCCTGGCTCTGCTCTTCACAGGGCACTACCCTGGAGAGGTGCCACTAGTGTGAACACTGTAGTTGTGCTTACACATGGACTTGACAGACTGCATAGTACCCCACTATGCACCTGTGCAGCTATTACTTGTCCTTTGTGCATGGTTACTTGGTAGCCCTTCCATTTAGATTAGCTATCATGCTATTACTATGTCCCATACCTACAGGCCATATGTATCCTGTTATTGTACATACCGATAGACGGTACCTGTGGTATGAATGTTATGCCTGTTATGCTGTGTTGAATATCTGTCATATCTACCTATAATACTATACATTACACATATTTCACATAGTATCCCATAGTGCAAAGCATACTTGCTCAGCGGGACCACCTTACATATGTCACTAATGTTATTTGCCCATACACATGTGTGCTGTGACAATAGATCAACATATACTATCCCCTGCTAGAGCACGTCCTTGTTGGACATACCCTACCACTGATGGCGGGTTGTATGGCATTGTTCTGTGTAATGGCCTCATGTAGCATCCCTTCTGGTGTCTGTGCTATGTACCTTGTGTCCCACTGCTGGACGCACAGATTCTACAAGCGTTAGTATGCTCAGCAAGACATGACTACATAAATACCTTTCCCCACTTTATGCATTGCAGACACGTTTAATTAATGCAAACCAGGCTATACATACAGTAAAACTAGTTAATACAGATCATGCTATACATAACCTTACATATCGGGCATTCTACATACCTTGTCGTTGTTACGGCATTTCAATTCTATCACTCTCACAGTGTTTCCAATGTTTTTCGGTATGAGCATACGGTTTGAATGTCTGGCGAGTCATCCTTATATATGTCGATACCTGAAACATGTGGATTCTTCCCACCAATTGGTGTTCCTGAGTGACTAATTACTTGCATATCAACTGTGCAGCTACTCCATTCACCAATTACGCAGCGACAGTGGGGTATATTGGATTCTCCACTTGGGCGTTGCCTATTTGCCCTACCTTCGGGGAGACGGTCTGTATTGTGTTTTGTTATGTGTAACTGCAACTGCTATGCATGGAGACAAGTATAGTTTGGATTCATGTCCCCCGTGGATTGTGTGTGACAGGTAGAGTATTTGGTTCAACATGTGGGTGTACCTGTCATCCCGACGTCTGATAACGGAGTATTGCAATCAATACCTGTAACATGGCTGTTTGCAGTGGCGGCTGGTGACTTCAAATCACAGGGGGGCTGCAGGAGACGCTGAATGGGCGGGGTCAAAGGGAAGGGGTGTGGTCAACCATAAAGGGGAGGAGCTATGCACAAAACCACAAAAAAACTAACTTTAATTAAATACGCTGCCCTGGGTGGCAAACCATCATTATGAAAGTCCAATCAAGACAAAAATAAGTGTAGAAGAATAAAAATATTTCAATGCATTGGCTGCATGACAGCTTACTTAATATCTAGATGGAAACAAAAGGTTGTGAGGCATGAAAAATAAATTACTTTTAAATACATTACTGGAATGCCAGTCAAAATCAAGTATAAGAAAAACCAGAAGCACTCAACTCAAACTACTTCTCCTTGCACTGCAGTTCTAATTATAATATATTCAGCTTTATTAAAGTACCAAGCAACATGCTGAAAGTAGAAATCTATGTGATGCCCCCACTTGTAAAAATGTTTCTTATCCAAAAAGACCTGCTGCCTGACAACGTTTCATGGGGAAAACATGATAAAAGTAAAAATGAAAAGCAAACAAGAAACAAGCTCAAGATACATTGCTTAAAGGATTACTGTACAGGTTATGGACCACACATGATTGGCATTCTGTTTAGTTTACGGTAAAGCCTGTAGAGATGACTGGAAGTCTCCAACAAGTGTAATGAGCTTTTTAAAATAATGGAATCCTGTCCTTTAATACCCAAGGCTTATACATTATCTAG
This sequence comes from Protopterus annectens, assembly GCF_019279795.1. Taxonomy (NCBI): domain Eukaryota; kingdom Metazoa; phylum Chordata; order Ceratodontiformes; family Protopteridae; genus Protopterus; species Protopterus annectens. Next base: position 1,488,053,909 of record NC_056741.1, on the reverse strand, counting down.
TCAAGTATTCTCTGCATGGCAACAACAGAAAGGCTTTCAATGTTGGCAATTCTTTAACAGTATGCTTATTAAAGCTTACTTGCATCTTACGATGTCAGACAAGCTTACCTTATGGTCATTAAAGCATTGCTACTTAAACACAGAGCAACAGGCACTTTGAGTAATAAGCATAAATCAACAGTACAAAAATATGACAGAAACCAGACCATTCTGCAAAATCAAGGACAGATGAAAAGCCACTGTAGTACTTATGCAGTGTGTCCTCCCCATCCAAGGTAGATACAACTACTCCTTGCCTTGCTTGGACACATCCAGAGTCACTACATGGGGAGTGGTGCAACAAGCATGTCACAATTTGAAATCTCTCTGGCTGACTGTGATGGCCCTGACACATTTGTCATACCTCTCAACTTCAAGAGCAAGAAATCTGGACAAAGCCATACACAGAAGTGGGACAAAGGCACAACAAGAAGGACAATTTTAAATATTGCTCTAATAAACTTAGAAAGATAATAGAATAGGTCTTGCATTAGTATGAATTTTCTGAAGGGTATAAAATCTGAAACTCAAATGTCTGTCATTTTCTAACTTCAGTCTTTAGTGATTTGTCACTAATTTGCCAAAAACACAATTTTATGAAAAATGGACCAAAATGTGATGCAAAAATATAAAATAGACACACAATACAGCTTCTACCTGTCAAAGAAGGGACACTTTAATATTAGTACTGCTACCTTGAGCAGCTGACAAAATAAAAGAATCTACATGCATTTCAAGTAATCTATAACTTTGATTATTACAGTTATTTCTTAATTGTAAACCCTCCATGTTTTCTTCCAAAATTGCTATTTTATGGAGGGATTATTAGGGGAAGAGCAACATTTTGAGCCAAAAATTGGGGACAGTTGAGAGGTTGGCTATGCCTAATTCTATAAAGCAATTTATTTGCATGTACCTCTCAACCTGTTAATGCAGTAAATCTGAACAAGGCCAAATATATTGGGGCACATATAAACAGTACTAAAATTGCTCTTGTATAAATTGAGACAGTTGATAGAACGGCTCTTACTTTAACATGCATTTTATGAAGGTTATGAAGTCTGAAACTTATTATTTAGTGACTTCTGGCAAATCATTTAGGAATTAAAACTACAAATTTTATGAACAACAAACCAAAAATAAGAAGCAAAAATCTATTCATTCTTTGAAAATCTGGACAGTTGGGAGGTATAGTTCAGCTGGGCCTGTCTGAGTTTGCTGCCCTTCCCCTGACAAAATAATGGTTGAACTGGAGCCTCTGCAGCCATTCCAATTAACCATTACTTGGCTATTTCACTCCATTTACCATAAACACTAATGTGCATACTGCTTTACTTCAATGATTGGACTTCATTTGAAAGTTTTATTTTGTATTTTACAGCACAAACATTAAGTAATCTGTTAAACAAAGCAATGCAGTCTCACAATGAAAACTTAGCATTAAAACTTCTCTGCCCTTGAAACTCACATTCATTGAAACAGCATTGAAACCCACATTCAAAGAAAATACATTTTGCCAGTGGCAGATAAAGATTAATTTTGGGCTGTTTTCGAATCATAGGCCCCTTGCATATGAAACATACATGTGCTCTTTGATACACCTTCCTCATTGTACTAAAATTATATTCCTTGTACAATACAGTACACTTGTTAGAGGGTGTTTTAAATTTGTTTTGAACATTTTTCCAGTAAGCAATGAAACAAAACATATGCACCCATAATGGCAAAACTGCCCAGTTGAGAACATTTATCATAAAAAGTCTACTCAGACTTCCACAGTCCACCATTATTAGTAAATATACACAATTCTACAGTCCACCATTATTAGTAAATATGCACAATTCCACAGTCCACCATTATTAGTAAATATGCACAATTCTACAGTCCACCATTATCAGTAAATATGCACAATTCTACAGTGCACCTTTATCAGTAAATATGCACAATTCTACAGTCCATATTCAGTGAATTCAGTTCTTGCCATAGCTGTCAACCTTAGCACAAAAACCTGGACGAAGCCAATAATGGGGAATACAGTCCCAAAATAGGGACAAATTTAAAATATTCATCTTATAAACTTAGAAAATTGCTAGAAAAAAGGTTGTGCTACTATGTATTCTGAAGAACATGAAGTTTGAAATTCAAATGCCGGTCAATTCTACTGCGGACAGAACAAAAACAATTTTCAGCAGAGACGAGGGATTAATACTGCAGACACGCTTTGTAAAATGGCAGGGCATCAGAGCAAATCCACACAAACACAGGCAGGAGATGCAGACTCCAAACAGAAGCCACCCCAACCAAGAATCAAACCAGAAAACCTATAGCTGTGAGGCAACAATACTACCACCGCACCATCAATTATGCAAGGAATTAAACATTCAGAAACCTGAAGTCTGAAATTCAAATGCCTGTCAATTTTACTGCGGACAGAACAAAACCAATTTTCAGCAGGGATTAAAACTGCAGACACGTCTTTGTAAAATGGCAGGGCACCAGAGCAAATCCACACAAACACATGGAGGAGATGCAGACTCCACACAGAAGCCACCCCAACCAAGAATCAAACCAGAAAACCTATAGCCGTGAGGCAACAATACTACCACTGCACCATCAAATCTGCAAGGAATTAAACATTCAGAAACCTGAAGTCTGAAATTCAAATGCCTGTCAATTTTACTGCGGACAGAACAAAATCAATTTTCAGCAGAGATGCAGGGATTAATACTGCAGACACGTCTTTGTAAAATGGCAGGGCACCAGAGCAAATCCACACAAATACAGGGAGGAGATGCAGACAGAAGCCACCCCAACCAAGAATCAAACCAGAAAACCTATAGTTGTGAGGTAACAATACTATCACTGCACCATCAATTATACAAGGAGTTAAACATTCAGAAACCTGAAGTCTGAAATTCAAATGCCTGTCAATTTTACTGCGGACAGAACAAAAACAATTTTCAGCAGAGACGCAGGGATTAAAACTGCAGACACATCTTTGTAAAATGGCAGGGCACCAGAGCAAATCCACACAAACACAGGCAGGAGATGCAGACTCCAAACAGAAGCCACCCCAGCCAAGAATCAAACCAGAAAACCTATAGCTGTGAGGCAACAATACTACCACCGCACCATCAATTATGCAAGGGATTAAACATTCAGAAACCTGAAGTCTGAAATTCAAATGCCTGTCAATTTTACTGCGGACAGAACAAAACCAATTTTCAGCAGGGATTAAAACTGCAGACACGTCTTTGTAAAATGGCAGGGCACCAGAGCAAATCCACACAAACACATGGAGGAGATGCAGACTCCACACAGAAGCCACCCCAACCAAGAATCAAACCAGAAAACCTATAGCTGCGAGGCAACAATACTATCACTGCACCATCAAATACGCAAGGAATTAAACATTCAGAAACCCTTAAGTCTGAAATTCAAATGCCTATCAATTTTATTTAACATTTTTTAATCAGGACAGTCTGACTTGGAACAAATAAACAAATTTTCAGCAGAGGCCCAGGAAGAAATAATGCAGACATGTCTTTGTAACATGGGAGGGCACAAAAGCAAACCCACACAAACACAGGGAGAAGATACAGACCCCACAAACAAGGAACCCCAGCCAAGAATCAAACCCAAGAACCTGCAGCTGTGAGGCAACAATGCTACTACTACACCATCAAATATCAAGCATTGCAATATTTACAAACCACAGATATTATGAGGAACAGATCAGATCGAATATGAGGTAAAAATCTGAAATTTTTTTACAAATGGTGGTGGGTAGGGAACTCAAGTCTTTAACACCTGCGTACAGGGTTCAAGCCTGAGGCATTCCCTACCACACCACCATAAGCACCTGGGGCATTTTCACACACACACACACACACACACACACACACACACACACACACACACACACACACACACACACACACACACACACACACACACACACACACACACACACACACACACACACACACACACACACACACACTCCAGTAAAGCACAAGCACCATACACAAACTCTCTCCAGTAGCACAAGCACCATACACAAACTCTCTCCAGTAGCACAAGCACCATACACAAAGAAAAAGCACAAACTCAAGCACCATACACAAATAAAAAGCACAAACTCAATAAAAATAAACATTGTAAATTAAAAGGCACCTTACCTGAATGAATACATCCAGAGTTCACGTCCGTACATACATCCTTCCTGCGCAATACTGAAGACCCGCGAGATCCCAATGCTCCTTCCCGACGCCGACGAGATCCCTAAGGCTCTGTCCCGAGTCCCTGCTGCTCCTCTTGCAGTCCGGACACATCCCATAATCCTGGCGGGTCTGTGCACTGTAAAAGTGCACAGACGCTCCTTGTGTCCCCCTATGGGGATGGCCGGGCTGCCTTGAGCATGCGCATAGACCGATAAGCCGGGACTCGGTCTATGCGCATGCCAAGTCCGCAATTTTAAAAAAATATTTTTTTTTTATTTTTCATATTTTTTTTCTTTCTTTTTTTATTTTTGAGGGGGCTGCAGTCCGGCAGCCCTATGCCACGAGCCGCCCCTGGCTGTTTGTTCCATTATACTACGCCTACAATTATGCATGTCGCCTTTAATTGTGTCTCCCACATGGTATGTTGAGGGTTCTGCAGATGTAATTGACTGGATGTATGTGCTGCTATTACAGTTTGTATTACTTTAGTTTCTAGTGTGGGGGATGTCGGTGGTTGTACGTAACATATACGGTTTGTGGGCCTTGCATTCCTACATAATCCGTATATATGTGTGTGGGCTCCATCCCTGATTAGCGAGCTAACAGTTAGTAGACTTATGTTACGGGATTGTACGTTGGGCCGTTGTTAATTGGTTTCTATATCATCTGCAGGTGAGCTTGCTACTTGTATACCTCCGTAATTGCAGCGATATATCAGGGGATATGTGTAGGTGACAGCTATCCCTTGTATTTCTGTCCCAGATATTTGCAGTCATTGTGGTTGTGTTGTTAAAAGAGCCTGTTTGCCATGGGTTGCCACCTTATCATATGGTCATTGTTGGACACTTGCGGGACACAAAGCGATGTTTACAGGCCAACACGTGGCCACGGTCAGTACACAGGTAGCACATACTTTTATCCTCACTACATACCTATTGTTTTGTGACTTTGGATACCTATCATATTGCATGTGACATTTAAGTTTCTTACATACAGGCATGACTATTAAATACGACTGTTACATTATATATGGGACATATTGATGTCCTACCATCTCGGACATTTGCCCTTTGTACTGTTTTATGTCAGGACACACCTGCCCAGGGTGGGGATGTCCCTTCTACTGTGGTACAGGTAGTTACCGTATGCCTACGTCTAGCTATACCCACACCTACCATACTGATCTGCCTCTGACTTGGCACCAACATACACATATTGCGGACACACACACACATTACAGTCACACAGAAACGCACACTGCACCCCCGACGCACACTTACACAGACCACGGCACTCACAGACTCAGTTGAACACAGTACCTACGTGGACCGCAACACCGTCAGCGGTGACTAACCGTCCCTTCATATCATCATACTATTACTCGCGGATGTACTGTTCTGGTACTGTGTTCTATCGGTCTTTCAGCCTCGTGGTTACGCATGTCGGTATGTTACACATTCCTTGGTTGGCAGTATCCTATTTATTTGTACCTCCATGATGTTATGAATGTCGTTGGTCTATCTATCATATTTGCAGATATCGCTGAATCCATCTATATCACCATATATCCCTCTATTGCCCTTTCTATCTGTATCATATATATGCATATGTGTACATATATATATATATATATATATATATATATATATATATATATCTATATATATATATATATATATATATATATATATATATATATATATATAGATATATATATCTATATATATCTGGTGGGGAACGTGACAGGCACACAGCACCACCATATGCTGTAGGACTCATGTACTGTTCAGGTGTTGGCATTCCGTGTTGCACTGGCTGTTGTGTTTACAATGTTTGAGGGCTGCCTATGTAGGAGTCACACATTGGGCCACCTATACATTACAATTTACAGGTGGTCATGTTTGTGTGCCATCCACTTTACTGTGTGTGCAGGTGGAGAGGTGTCAGTCCATAGGGGCCTACACAGTCAGAGTATGTGCTATACGTTCCCTCTTTGCCAAGGCGTAGGCATATTGTGCACGCCTCCATCTGTCTACTGGGGCTGGCACAGTGTGTTCATGGTCTGTATCCCTCTGTGCCTGTACTGGCCTTGGCAATTGCGGTGGGCTATGAGGGCCTTCACCATTTTGTCCCTGCTGCAGCTGCTTCCGCAGGATCATATTATGTAGCATGGCACATACTATGATGATGTGGGCACACGTGCCTGGAGAGTACTGCAAGGCTCCACCAGATCTATCCAAGCACCGGAACCGTGATTTCAGCTCTATGATGATTCTGGTTTGTGCGTGTGCCTCATTATGGCGTTCTTGCATGGGTGTGTGTGCATTTCTGATGGGAGTCATCATCCATGGCTCCAGTGCATAGCCAGCATCCCCCACAAGATGGCCATGTGGGATGTCCCCCCTGACAAATACCTGATACAGCTGTGAGGCATGCCAGATATGGGAGTCATGGTAGCTTCCAGGGCTGCCAGCACACACATCCATGATAATGCCCTGGGCATTGCACACGACCTGGCAGTTGATGGAGTGGAATCCCTTGCGGTTTATGTAGCACATACCCTGCTCACCGGGTGGTGACTTGATTTTTATGTGCGTGCAGTCTATCGCACCCAGTACCTCCGGGTATTGTGCCACACGTTGGAAGTGACGCATATTGCTGGCCAACTCCTCCTGAGTTCTGGGGAAGTATATCTGCTCATTTGCATGTGGTAACATGGCATCCAGGAACTGGTGTAGTACCCTGGATGCTGATGCCTGTGAGATACCCATTATATCTCCAGTTGGCCTTTGAAAGGTACCTGTGGCCAGTATTCGCAGGCTTACACATACCTTTGTGTCCACTGGAATGGGTTCCCTTCTGTTGTTTCTGGTTCTCAGGCATGGCCGGCACAGCTCCACTATTTGCTGTAAGATGTCCCTGTCCACCCTGTAATGCTCTACTATCTCCAGGTCATGTAGCCCCTGGTAAGTTACCCTTGGTCTGAACACTCTCTTTCTCCTCCGAGGCCTGCGGTGGTTGTCGGCATCATCCTCAACAACACCGTCAGTCTCTGACACATGCTGATGAATCACAGCTATGGCAGCTCCCAACATGTACATTTTAAAAGTTCCCTGTGTGTTTACACCTATGATGCGGTGTTTGGGAATACACAGGTGTGTGTTGGGTGCTTACACACTTTATACTATTGTGCTGTGAACACCGATGATGTCATAGGGTGTGTATGTATGTTCGTAGCTACAGGTTACGTTATGTGTTTTACTGCCGGGACTACTATTGTGGTGCCTTTGGTGTTGAATTACATTTGCCTGCCATGGATTACCTCTTGGCCTTCCCTTTACATTTCTGCGCATTGCACCTACCATTTTCTGGCGTGCATCCTGCAGCCTACTTTCATTTGTGCTTTCCTGGACCTGGCGTATCTTGCGTTATGTGTGCTACTGCCGGTCTGCTGTCGGTTTGCTTCGCTCTGCTGTGTCAGATCTCCTATCTTTGCAATCCATTACCTCCCCTCCTTTCACATGCCTCCCCTATCCTGTTTTGTAGGTTTCTGCAAGCGGACTTGTCAGCTGCCGTCGATTGGCCTTCGTGGGTTGATTACTATTGATTGCTCATTAGTACTCCAATTACCCTACTTCCGCATTTCCTTCTTTTCTTCCCCTGTCCTTCCTGTTTATGCTATTGTTTGCGGCGCGTGCATCTGATTACTGGGTTTCGGGCATGTTTCCATCCTCGTACACATGCGCTTTTGGCCACCATGTGTGCTCTCAGCTAAATGATTCCTCCCCACCCTTGTCCTGCAGCTTTGCTTAGTAACGGACAGGCCAGATTTGCAATGCTCCAATGTGCTTAGTGCTACGGTGGCACACCCCTCTGCTGATGTCATGTATCTCCTCTGAGCCACTCCTCGGTGTTATACCTCTGCGCCATATGGTACAACCTTCATCCGGTGGGACATTTGCGATTCAGTATTATCTGCCTCATTTGCATGGCATTGACTGCTAATTCATAGTTACCGCGCTGAACACTATCGCAAGCCCTTAGCAACCCTTGCACCTTGGTTGTGGTGTTCCATGCCTACCATTGTGTATTATGCTGTAAACCTGATTTCTATTACATTGCGATTTTATGACATTTTTATATTATTTCTTTATGTTACAGCTTCCGCACACATGCCCTGTGGTTCTGCTGTGCGTTACTGTGGACATGACATTAAATGTTGTTATATACACATTGTGCATCTTTTCTTATGCCATTGGCTGTGTATTTCGCCATTGGCATATGTTCACGTTGTGATACCTGGGTCTGGCCCTCTTCCATAGCTCCGATGTTATGTTTGGGAAAATGTAAATCGTGTCTTTTGGTTTACTTTTCCGTGGGCTTACGCTATGCCTGCACCACTTCATGAATCGCTATATGCCTTCATTTGCATGGTGCAACACTGCACATGGGGTGATTTGCATACCTACGCCGGAGGCTGCGCAGATGTGGCGTACGCCGGTAGTGCACGTGGAATTGGATCGTACCTGAATCGCTCGGCGGACATATTTGGCGTTATCACGCCTACGCTATGCGTGCGCCTGGCGCAAGCTTCATGAATCCCGGGGCAAGATTTTAACTTGACATGAAGATTTTTACTTTTTCTACAATAAAAGGATTTTAACTGCCATTAAAGCTAGAAGCTCTTATTTGTCTGTTAGACTGGATAAGCTGTTATCACAGTTCATCACAGTCACACAGCAGCTACTACATCTTCAGTGTGGATACTTTGTATATCAGACCAAAAAGATTGGATACTTTGAAGCCATCATAAGACTGGATACTTTGGAGCCATCATTTCACTATAGTATAACTGCATTCACATCCCAAATATCTTGTAAGTGAATTTAATTGAAGTACTGGAAATTTGTGCTATATATGTTGTACCTTTAAAAGTTTTATATCATTTAACCACACTACCTATTCTCCAAGAGAATGTTACTTCCTTGGCCATTGTTGTACAGCGTTTCATTTTGAATATTGTATATCACTTTGAATTATAGGTTTCTGCTTGTGCTATGTATAGGATCCTTAACTGTGTAGCTCTGAAATATCCCTTCAAATTGGGCCATAAAAAGAAAAAAAAACATACAAATATGCAAAATATAAGGAATAGTATAGAAATAAACTTTCATAAAGCCTTTATATACAACCAAGTTCTCAGTATATATAATATTCAATTCAAAATATATACTGGATAAAAGGATTTAAGCATTAGGCCAGTGCTGAAGGTATTAAATTGATTTATACAAACAGACTTTCTCTGAACACCTATCTGTAGCAGTCATCTTTTTCTATAGGATATGCATTAAAACCTTCAGCCCTCAAGAAATCATTGCGAAAGAACAATCATTTATTTTATTTTTTGTAACTCTCTGGTATGCAATAGTCCTTGTGGTTAGATACAGGAAGATATGAAGTAACAAGCTGTGGAAAAGTCAAATGTGCTTTTCCTATGTGACTATTATAAGCCATTCACATTGGAATCATGTCAGTGGGCCTGGAAGGGTTTTAAATCATTGCAGTTTAAAAATTCAGATTAGTAAGGTATCTCAACAGAAAGAGTCTTTACATATAGTATGACTCACTAGTGCAGCATGGTGTTTGTTGCACATACAGATTGTTTTATTTTGTATAAATAAATAAAAACTAGAAGACTGACAGATCCAGCAGTGGAGAACCCATTTTAATGTATGAGTAACTTTGTAGCCGACGGAATCACATAGGTTCATAGGTTCATACTAGGCTATCTGCCCTAGGGCATTTATAAGCCTAGCCAGAGTGTGTTTGGCTTTCGCCACCCATTTTAAATTAATTTTGCTATGCCCTTTTTCGAGGTTAGTATACTGTGCCTCTGTCTAACATTGACACAGAAGTGATACCCGGGGTAAACCTACGATCTCCCATCAACTAATCAAGATTCCTCTTGAAGAGAGTCAATGAGGGACTCTGCCTAACCTGGACTGGGATTTTATTCCAGAGTGAAGGGAGCCTCTGCGTTATGAATCTGTCCCTCCAGCATGTCCTATTTATTTCAGTGCTGAGGTTCAAGTCTCTCGAGCACGTAGCTCGATGGGATTTGGATTTTCTGAGGTGCAGCATGTCCATTAATTCTGGGTTGGACATGGCTTTATATGTCAGGCACAGATCACCTCTGAGCAGGCGGTATGCCACTATGTAGAGCTGGAGTTTCTTTAACCGGGCAGCATATGGCATCTGTTTGAGCCCTTTGATCCTCTTGGTGAGGTACTTTTGGGGTCTTTCCAGTTGCTGCAGGTGTCTGGTAAGGTACATCCCAAAAGGGGCAATGTACTCAATTATGGGCCTGATGAGGGATGAGTAAAGAGGCACGATGACCTCCCCTGATCTAGATGTGAATCCCTTCATGATTAGGTGGGCTATATAAAATGTTTTTCTAACCACTTTGGCCACATGGTTGTCAAATGAGAGATTGCTATCAACTTGGGTCCCCAGGTCCCTAATTACTTCTTCTGTACTTAATGGATTACCACCTACGTGGTAATTTGTGGGCACTTTGTTTTTGCCAAAGGGGATGACTATACACTTTTTGGTGTTTAGCTTGAGGCCATGGCTCTGACACCAGTTGTCTGTTTCTATGAGGCCCTTTTGGAGGATGCTTGTGTCAGCTGGAGAATCGATTATGATGCCCAGTTTGCAGTCATCTGTGAACTTGGTCAGCCACAGTCCTTCGGTGTTGGTCTGTACCTCCGAGAAATATATACCGAACAAGAGAGGTTCCAGGACTGAGCCTTGTGGGACGCCATCCTGAAAACAAATGACCAACAGATCTTTTGAGGGATCTTTACAGTCAAACATGAGTTAAAGTTCCCACAGAGAAGAGTCACTTTGAAACCAAATGGGAGCTGTACCCCAATATCTTCATGCATAATTCATGAACCTTCTCTCCCTGGATTTTCTTTTAGACTTGTTCTTCACCATTGTTTGAATTCTGCTCGCTTTCTTGACCAGTCCTGTACAACAAATGCTTCTTAATGGAGCAAACAGACACCTAGAGCTGTAAGAAGCCTAGCCTTCCCTTACTCTTCAACTACAAATGGGTGTTTGTACGTCAGACTTTATTCTAAAAAAGTCCTAGTCACTCATTTAGGCTTCCAGATAACTTTCCAAATTGTTTTTTAAACTGCTTTATTTCTTAGTGCCTGGTAACTATTAGATCTCTCACTGACTGGTCCATTTATTCCCAACAAGAGGCAGTTATGCAAATAAATATATGTCCTTAACTCCACTTCTCCCATCATCCCTCATCAGCCATGTTGAGCAACGTGCTTACAATGGGAGTTCCCATATATTTATTTTATCTTATTTTATATACATGAAATTTTGTCTTGTACATATATTTGCATTTGTTTTATATTAATGTGATTGATTATAAGTAAGCTATGCTTAAATGCTCAATTACTATAGTTTTATGACTGGAGGGTTGTGTCACATGAACCTATTAATGATGCCGATTTAAATGAAGTACTGTTGATGGATTGTTTAAATTGCACTGAGGAAGGGCTATGCCTGAAAGCTTTGCTGTTTCTTTTGTGAATAAAAGTTATTGCAGTTTTAATAGTTAATGTTTTTGTAGCCTGAGGTTTGCTTTATGTCCCATACACCCCACTTCTGTGCACGTTTAAGCCTGACTATCGTGCATACTGCTTAATGAGTGCACTACACATACTGTGGCCTTTGTGAAGCATCTCCAGCATATGTAATTAGTTCTGAGTGCCAGTATTACAGAGAACCAAGCTGCCATCTTTCCTAGAGGATGGGAAATCTCTGGTGTTTGCTCATTCCTCCTCTCCTTAGCCAGCTCCAACAGGTGACCAATAAAAGGACAGATAGTTGATTCACAGGCATTTAGGTCAAATACAGGGATTTATTTTTCTCTGTCATGAAGCCAACACTTTCTTAGCTGTCTAATTCAAAAACAGTGCTGAGGTCAGATCTGGATAAAGTGATATGCCACTCAAAAAGTGCCTGGAGCTTTATTTCATTACACTACAATGTGGGACTTCATCCTTTACACCGCTCTTCTTGTATGTAGCTAACAATACAACTGTTATACAGTGGGGTAAAAATATTGCTTTGTGTAACTTTACTGTACTTCTTATTCTTTCAGCTGTTCCTGTTAGGGGTCGCCGCAGTGGATCATCTGTTTCCATTTCTTCCTGTCCTCTGCATCTTGCTCTGTAACACCAACCACCTGCATGTCCTCTCTCACCACATCCATAAACCTTATCTTAGGCCTTCCTCTTTTCCTGTTACCTCGTGACTTCATCCTTAGCATCTTTTTCCCAATATACTCTGCATCCCTCCTCAGCACATGTCCAAACCAACGTAATCTTGCCTCTCTGGCTTTGTCTCCAAACTGTCCAACCTGGGCTGACCCTCTAATATACTTAATCCTAATCCTGTCCACCCTCATCACACCCAGTGCAAATCTTAACATCTTTAACTCTGCCACATCCAGCTCTAACTCCTGCCTTTTTGTCATTGCCACTGTCTCCAACCCATATAACATAGCTGGTCTCACTACCCTCTTGTAGACCTTCCCTTTCACTCTTACTGGTACTCGTCTGTCACAAATCACTCCTGACACTCTTCTTCACCCACTCCATCCTGCCTGTACTCTTCTTCACCTCTCTTCTACACTCACCATTACTCTGAACTGTTGATCCCAAGTATTCAAACTCATCCACCTTCACCACCACTACTCCCTGCATCCTCACCATTCCTCTATCCTCCCTCTCATTAACACACAAATATTCTGTCTTAGTCCTGCTGACCTTCATTCCTCTTCTCTCTAGAACATATCTCTACCTCTCCAGGGTCTCCTCCACCTGTTCCCTACTCTCACTACAGATCACAATGTCATCTGCAAACATCATAGTCCACGGGGACTCCTGTCTGATCTTGTCTGTCAACCTGTCCATCACCATTGCAAATAAGAAAGGGCTCAGAGCTGATCCTTGATGCAATCTCACCTCCACCTTAAACGCATCCGTCACTCCCACCGCAGACCTCACTGCTGTCACACTACCCTTGTACATATCCTGTACTACTCTGCTTTGTGTAACTTTACTATAGCTGGATATTATTTTCAAGGTATAAAATAATGTATTGGTATTGCAACAGACTCTTATGACTTTGTTATAACTCCTCAGTCTTGTAATAAAGGGAGCATCTGTGCTTGGTGTAAAAGCTCTATGTTCTAGATGCTCTCACTAATGACAAAGACTGGAATTTCCTGGTAAGTAAGCATATTGCTTCACAATGTTTGCATCTTTTGAAGAAGATAGTTTATCAGGTATAAACTTTGTGAATTATCTTTAGTGAACTAAACTTTATTTACCTGTCTGTGTCACAGCACTGTTCTAAATTTGGTAGGATAAGCCTTCACGATGAGGGGGTTCAGAAGTTATATGGGCTACATTGAGAATCTATGGAACTGTAGCCCAAAACAATCTTACATATGGACAATCAAAATGGCCTCAGCTTGACCAAAACCATGATAAGGTAACTGGCAGAGACTGTGATAAAACCTTGCAGCATTACCTGTGGCTAGGTGTAGCTTGTAATATAAGTGTGCAGAGCTAGGTGATTCCTGGTGCAGTCTATGGTGGAAGTGCAGTGCTAGTGGGGTCTAGATTCAGTCCATGGTTAAAATGGGCAGAGCTAGTTGTGTCCAGGTGCAACTTATAATAACATTTTGCAGAACTAGCTGCATATCCTGGTACAGTTGATAATAAAACTGCAGAGCTAGCTGTGTCAAGATACAATTTAAGATAAAGCTGTGCAGAGTTAGCTTTGTCACAATAAACTATGCGCAAGTAGCTGCATATAGGTATTTTACATTATTATAATTGTCTAGGTGGAGTTTGCAATAAAACTGCACATTACTAGATGTGTTTAGGTGTAGTATGTGATAGAACTGTGAAGTGCTAGCTGTGTCTAGGTGCACCCTGTGCTAAAACCATGCACTTCTCACTAGATCTAGGTACAGCATGTGATACAGCTGTACAGATCTTTCTGTGTGTAGATGCAGTCTGTGATAGGAGTGTGCAGATCTAGCTGTATCCTCATACAGCCTATGATAAAACTGCTGTGCTGGCTGTGTTCTGGGGCAGCCTATGCTCAAACCATGCAGCCATCCATCAGCTCTTCCTAATGGTGCATTAAAGTTACATAATTTGTGGCTTTCTCCATCTTAGCTGTCAGAAGCCTAGGACTGAATCTGGTACAAAACATAGCATTTGACAAAGTTGAGAGCATGTCTTTAGCTGTTAGCATGTGTTAATGCTGTATTTCAACCACATTATTCAAATCCTGAGAATTAAACAAAATTCAAATATCGTCTTGCTTCACAAGAATTACCTTCCTCTTCACCCATTCTCCTGGCTTAACTCTTTATTCATGCCATCCACACTTTGGTTATTTGAAGTCTCGCTATATTTTACTCATAAAAGCTACTTACAATGTCCTGGGTATATGCATCACTGACATAGTATCCTATTATATCTTCTATGATATTCTCCTGGTAAACTTTCTGAACCTGCAAATATGTCACTATACTGGTACAGAATATGACAATTGTATCACTGTTTGGTATTCAAGGTACATCTGGGATTGATTAACTCCTACTACACCTGTGGACTTTTTAGTTTTAGACTGTGAATTTGTTTCACAAATCCAGACACACACAATACAATGAGTAACTTCAGTAAGAGGTATAGTTTGAAAATTTTCTTATTTTTATATTCACATTTGCAGCATTTGATTCAGTGACTTCATCAAAAGGGCAGAATTTTTAAGAATGTGCCCACAATTCTCTTTTGAGTGCAATTGAAGCTCAACTTATCTTCAGACAAAATATTAAAATGTTCACCTATGTTTAAATTTAAATTCAGTGTTTTGCTAATTGATTCAATGTAATTTTGGCCAGCACTCAGACATGCATTCTTTTCTCTGAAAGTCAGCAGTATTTTCAGACTTCACAGTTCAGTACTGCCAAATAATAGTCCATATTTTACTAAATAAAAAAATGTATTTCCTTTTGCCAGTGTTAGAAAGTATTCTTTTCCAGCACAGAGTCTACAAATTTAATTAAGCAGGACACATGCAAATAGCAACGCCTACCACCTGAAACTTATAGGTTCATAGGTTCATAGGTTCGTACTAGGCTATCTGCCCTAGGGCATTTATAAGCCTAGCCAGAGTGTATGTGGCTTACACCACCCCTTAGGATGAGAATACTACGCCCTTTTAGGGTTTAGTTTACTATGCCTCTGTCTAGTAGTGACACAGAGATGACCCCCGGGGTAAACCTACGATCTCCCATCCACTTGTCGAGATTTCTCTTGAATAGAGTCAGTGAGGGGCTCTGCCTAACATGGACTGGGATTCTGTTCCAGAGTGTAGGGAGCCTCTGGGTTATGAATCTGTCCCTCCAGCATGTTCTATTTATTTCTGTGTTGAGGTTTAAGTCACTTGTTCTCGTGGCTCTGATGGATTTGGATTTTCTGAGGTGGAGCATGTCCATTAATTCAGGATTGGACATGGCCTTGTACATCAGGCACAGATCACCTCTGAGTAGGCGGTATGCGACTGAATAGAGCTGGAGTTTCTTCAGTCGGGCAGCATATGACATATGTTTAAGACCCTTTATCCTCTTGGTGAGGAACTTTTGGGGTCTTTCCAACTGCTGCAGGTGTCGGGTGAGATACATCCCAAATGGGGCATTGTACTCAATCATTGGCCTGATAAGAGAAGAGTACAGGGCACAATGACCTCTCTTGATCTAGATGTGAAACCCTTCATGATAAGGTGGGCAATATAGAAGGTCTTCCTAACCACTTTGGCAATGTGAGTGTCAAATGAGAGGTTACTGTCAACCTGGGTCCCTAGGTCCCTGATTACCCCTTCCGTACTTAATGGATTACCGCCTATGTGGTAATTTGTCGGTACCTTGTTTTTCCCAAAGGGTATGACTATACATTTTTGGCATTCAGCTTAAGGCCATGGCTCTGGCACCAATTATCCGTTTCTATGAGGCCTCTCTGAAGGATGTTTGTGTCCGCTGGAGTATCAATTATGGCGCCCAGTTTGCAGTCATCTGCGAACTTTGTCAGCCACAATCCTCCTATGTTTGCCTGTACCTCGGAAAAATAAATGCCGAACAAGAGGGGTCCCAGGACTGAGCCCTGTGGGACACCGCTTGTGACTGGCTTAGAGTCTGACATAGCTCCAGCAACTCTGACCCTGTGGGTTCTGTCCTTGAGCCAGTTTGCAACCCGTCTTGTGACATATGGGTTTACATTTAAGCTGGTGAGTTTGTCTATGATGCCCGAGTGGGGTATTGTGTCAAAGGCTTTTGCAAGGTCAAGGTAGGCTGTGTGAACTGCCTTACCCTCATCAATGGCCTTAGTGACTGTTTCAAAAAAGTCGACCAAGTTCAAAAGGCAGGATCTGCCCTTGACAAAGCCAAATTGGGTAGGATCCAATGTCTGTAGGTCCCCAATGTCTTTGTTTATGAGTTCCATAATGATCCTCTCCATAGCTTTGCAGACCAGGCTCGTCAAGCTTATGGGGCGGTAATTTCCAGGGTCAGTAGAAGCACCGCCTTTGTGAAGTGGGACCATTGTTGCCGTACGCCACACTTTGGGTATGTATCCTGTGGTAAGGCTAAGATTAAACAGCAGCCTTATGTGTGGGTTTAGTTCCTCTTGGAGTTCATGTAGCACACAGCCCGGGACACCATCCGGTCCCATTGATGCTGTGTTTTTAGCTTTAGAGAGGGCGGCTCTCACCTGGGCATCTGAGATGTTAGGGAGGCTACACTCTGCTGGGATAGTTATTTCTCCTTTTGGGGAGGGAGGAGAAATTTGCACTGAACCTGTCTGCCAGAATGTTGGCAATGTCAGTGGGTTCAGTGTATTTTGTGTCATTTTGGACTAACTCTGAGCATATCTGGGAGTTTCCACCCAGGTTTCTAACATAGCTAAAGAAGGCCTTGTGATTGTCTTTTGTGTCTTTTGCGATTTTTCTCTCAAAGTTGGCCTTGGATGATTTTATGAGTGATCGTAGTTTTTTGCTAGTACTGATCAGAGATGCCTTCCCTTTTAGGGATTTTGCTCTGTCATGTAGTAGCTTCCTCCTCCTGTTGTAAAGTTTGTTTATGGCTGGGGTCCACCAGACCGGTGCCTGCCTTTGGGGAATGGGTCTTGGTTTTATTTGGGATTGCATGATCCATGCATTCTTGAAGGTGCCCATAGAAGGCATTTGCAAAGGATTCAGCAGTGTAGGTTGTGGTTTCCACTGGCCCAGGGGCCTTGAAAGATACCACTTCAGTCTTAAGAAGTGTGAAGTTTGCTTTTGAGAAGTTCTTCACTGTGGTCTTTTGTGCAGGGGGCGGATGTGGATTTCCAGTGAGATTAATTTATGGTCTGATCTTACCAAAGAGGGATATACTTCCGGTGTGGAGCATTTTGTCCCCATGTTTGTGATGATCAGGTCTAGTATATTGTCTCCTCTTGTGGGAATGGTGACTAGTTGTTCCATTGCATTTGAGTTTATGAATTCTAGGAACCTTTGGGCTAGGGTGTTGGGGCTTGAGTAATGTTCCCAGTCTATGTTTGGGTAGTTGAAGTCTCCCAAAATGATGGTATTTGGAGAGACATTCATACTCTCCAGTGTCTTCAGGAAGGCTGTGTGGGGTTCCTGAGTTTGAGAGGGTGGTCTGTAGCATGCTACAAACTGTAAGGCAGTTTTGCCTATGGTTAGTTGCACCTGGATAGTCTCCGATGCTTCGTGCATTGCCACTAACCTGGAGGTGTGGGTATCTTTGATGAAAATGGATACTCTCCCCACTTTTGTGGTTCGGTCCAAGTTTTGGGGCCGGAAAGCATGATATGAGGTAAAACCTGATAGTGCTGGGGTGCTCTCAGGAGCCTTGAACCAGGTTTCAGTCACTGCACAGACATCGATGTTCTCCATACTGAGGAGGGCTTCGAGGGCTTGCATCTTGAGGTTTAGACTTCTGGCATTGAGCAGCATTACCCTTAGTTTTTTTCCACTTGTGTTTTCTAGGGAGGTAGGTTTGTCATTTGAGCCTTGCCTAAAAAAGGCACTATGGGGGTGGCAAGAGCCTTAGCCAATATCCGGAAGCCCAGGGGTGACAGGTGCAAACCATCCCTTGAGAAGCAGCGTGGCTTGTCAAGCATGTCATCCCAAGCAGACAGACACTGGATCCCCTTAGAATGACACCAGTAATTAAGCCAATTGTTAAAACTGATCATTTTGTCTTTGTACTGTGGCATCATTCTTGGTGAGGGTAAGATGCTGCTCAGGGACAGGGTCATACCGGCCTGGGCTACATAATCAGAGAGCTCCTCTATGTCTCTTTTCATGTAGTCCAGGGAGGTACGTCTCAGGTTGTTCACACCGGCATGTACAATGACTGAGTCATATTTGTACTTGCTGTGGAGTGACCTGAGTGCTTGTGTTATGTGGCGGAAAAAGGTCACACCTCTCCAAGGAGATTACACACAGACAAACACTTGTCAAGTGCAGGATTCAAACCCCTACATAACTGGTTTATGATACTACAGGTGTATGCATTTACACGACGCGCTATACGCATTACTTGAATTTCATTTGCATAAGCTTTTATCTTTCTTCCGTTACTGGTATACTGTGCTGTGACATGGCACTCTATCTTTCACAGCCATTTGTTTTGTAAGGCATTCTCTCTATTTTTGATTTTTGCATTTTTATTAGACCCGCATGTTTCTTACACACTTCCTTTCTTCCATTATTTTCCTGTGTACTATTGGCTTTGTTTGCTCTGAACACATCCATTGCTTTTAATAATGTGTTAAGAGAATGGGCAAACTGTAGATTGGCACATGATTGAAAAACAAATGATTTCCAGCATGGTGTTAACCTATAGATAATGCCCGGTGAAAAACAAGTCTGCCAATTTACAGCAGCATGTCAAGCTGCTATGGAGCGCGAGTTGAAACTAACCTAGCAGCGACCATTATTTTGCACTTGCTAAGTAGTGCTTTTGCTGTTTAGTGAGTACAAAATATAAAAAAGAAAAATAAAATAAAAAAAATGTGTTTTTATGTCTGTGTGCATGTGTGCGTGCATGTGAGTGACAGCTAGAGCTATCCAGCTGTTATTCTACAATAACTAAGAAGCACTTTTGCTATTGTAAAAACTAAATGAAACAGAAAAAAGTGTGTGCGTGTTCAGGTTTGTGTGTGTGTGCATGTATGTGCATGTTTATGTTTGTGTCTGTATGTGAGTGCATGTGTTCTCACATGCATGAAAGTGAGATGTGTGTGTGTGAAGAGAGAGAGAGATCGAGCACTGGCAACAGCAGCAGTTAAGAGGTTTTGGTACCTCTTGATGTCTTAGTTCACGGTATCTGCATAAAACATAAACTAAAGGGGGAACAAAGTCTCAAAATAGGAACATATTTTCAATATTGCCGTTATACACTTACTTGAATAATAGGATTGGTATTAGCAGGCATATTCTGAAGCGCAAGTGTGTGTGTGTGTGTGTGTGTGTGTGTGTGTGTGTGTGTGTGTGTGTGTATGTGTGTGTATATGTGTGCGTGTGTGTGTGTGTGTGTGTGTGTGTGTGTGTGTGTGTGTGTGTGTGTGTGTGTGTGTGTGTGTGTGTGTGTGTGTGTGTGAGAGACAGTGAAATCAATCGACCAGTGGCATCAGCAGGTAAGAAGTTTGCATCTCTCTTGACCTCTTAGCTCAAGATATCTTGAGGAAGCCTGAAATAAAGGGAGAACAAAGGCTCAAAAATAGTAACAGCTTTTAAATATTGTTCTTATAAAATTACAAAGTAGCAGGATTTGTGCTAGCATAAATTTTCTGAAGGAAATAAAGTCTGAAAGTCAAATCTGTGTCGTTATTTAATGACTTCAGTCCCAATGACCGGCAGGGTGGCTGTGGTGGTGCAGTGGTTAGAATTGCCACATCACAACAAGAGGGTCTCTGGTTCAATCCTCAGCTGGGGTGCCTTCTGTGTGGAGTCTGCATGTCCTCCCTGTGGTCGCGTGGGTTTCCTCCCAAAGACATGGTATAGGTGGATTGGACACTCTAAACTGGCCCTAGGTGTAAGTGCGTGCTGTGTGTGCCTTCTGTGGAAGGTTGGGTGCCAGGCTGGGAGCTCAACACTGTAAAAAACTCCACTGCCAATCATGAGTGGACAGGTACTCTGTGGTAGCGACTCCTAACAGGGAAAAAGCTGAAGTCCCCTGACTGGCAGCAAACTATACATTTTAGGAGTAAGGGACCAAAAAATTAAATAAATATAAATATCTGAATATTTTTTAGAGAATGTTATATTTTGGATGTAAAATGCTTTCTCCAATACCATTTACATAACATATGTTATAGCAACTTTGAAACATTAGGCAGAGGAACTATTTTACATCAAAGATATATAAAAAAATATGGTGATAAAAAATAAGTAAAACAACAATTTTACAGACAACCCATTCTCTAATGGCAATAATGCCCTCTGGTGGTGGTGGTGTGTGTGTGCGTGCGTGCGTGTGTGCGTGTGTGTGTGTGTGTGTGTGTGTGTGTGTGTGTGTGTGTGTGTGTTATTGTGGAAATAATGCCCTTCCAGGGTTGTAGAGGCTCTCTGCCTGTGGTGTTGGGCCTCAGAACACCCCTAGGTGGGCATTATTTCCATAATAAAACATACCCTGTTGGGCACTATTGCTTACTTGTCTGTTCCTCTTAGAATTCTGACCTGCTTCATTATTTCTTATGCCACAAATTTTAATTACCCTTATTAACGAATCATGTAGCTAATCAAATTGACTGTCTATGGCCCTTATCTTCAGCTTTGTAACATAGATGTCTATAGCTTATGTAACAGTTTGGACCCTTGTAAATAAGAAAAGTAGAATAAATGAAAACTCCTTCCAGGTTTCAAAATAGCCATAGAGATTTTTTTTCTTTTTGACGTTTTCTTTTTCATCTTCAAGTAAAATAAGACAAGTTAAATATTTTTAAAGGCACCTTTCCCAGTGACATGCAGCAATGTAGTAGAGAGTACCTGTTCAGGCTTCTTGGCTAATTCACTTTTAATAAGGATAAATCATCTGCATGGATATAAATGTTACAATTTTTGCTAAGTGCCTTTAAAGGCAATGGATTCCAAATGTTTACAGTTGAACCATTTTCCTACAAGAGAATTATACTTCTTTACTTACAAATATAGAAATCATTGATAACATATCTATTCGCTTTTTTATACATTACTCCATTTCTGACACAAAATGAGAGAAAACTGTATATATAGTCAATCATCTGTAAGGTCTCTATTCATACTGAGCAGTCTAGTAGAAAGGGTATCACATAACATGCAGATCCCTGTAGCTAACTCATTAGCAGTTAACACTGCATGACTTAAAGAATCAATGCAAACTATGAGTTTCTTCAGAGATACCAGAAAAACTAAAAATGGGGTTGGATGCTGAATATCAGAATCTTGTAATTTTATTTGTGATTATAGTAAACTTTTTTTTACACTTTCCATTAATTAAAGCAAAAATAGTATTCAAAACAATATCTGATGAGAAATTAGATCCTAAAGGCACAATCAAAACCAAACATATAAATAAATAAATCAAAATGCCAGTAAGTCAATCAAAACCATCGGTATGGCAGTTAGATAAAGTATGCACATTCTTAAGTTCCTTTCTGTAGTTCCTGGTTTGATTCCCCTCAGCATCTATTTGTCTAATGTGTGAATCTGGGAAACTTACTTGGACAGTGGTCTGGAGAAATTAGGTGGGATTCCTCAATGGTCTCCTGGACCACGCATGTAGTAACAACTATGAACGTAGGAACTATGAACCTAGGAAATATGAATTGGCTTGAAGTTGTACGTTTGTATTCAACCAGGAGTCTTGCTTTAAAAAAGGAGATGATATAGAAATCTTAATCATTTTGGTATAGCATTCAGGCCTTCAATGCATTACAAAACTATGGACACAGAAATGTAGCTACAAAGCACACATATGAGCTAAAGTAAAATGCCATGATAACTACATAAACAGCCAGAAGGGGCTTGCATTGCAAAAGTGCAAATTAATTTTGATGTATGTAATTTAGTAATTTGCTCCACAGAATGTGTACCTAGCAATACTTGGTGTAGCAGCTCAATAGACAAAATGGATGCTGTTGGGTCACATCCAAGTCTCAGAACATGTAGCTGGATTAAGGACCAAATAAGTTCTATCACAAAACCCTATTAAACCTCTAGCTAGTGTTGCAGGATGTCTATAAATAGAACATCAATGAAGGGTTCTAACCAGCATTCAGGATGAATAAAACAATTATTATATTTGATGTCTCATTTTGCAAAGCACACAGCTTAATTGTAAATAATTCCAGAAAACAGACGAAGTCTGATAAAGGGTGCTACTGATGAGGAAAAAACAATACAAATTAGCATACTTTAGGACACCAATCCAAATCCAGCCCTGTAATTTGTGATCTGCTAAACTGACTGAGCTCAGCGTCATTAAATGCCATTTTATCAGATTTTGGTTTCATCAGATGCTATACATAATAAAAGGCCAACAGAGCAAATATTTTGGTATAGTATTTAAACATCTGTAGCTTTAAAGTTACTACTGGGCTCCAACTTTGAGTTAGAGCTTAGACTATTAGAACATGTTAGGTTATGGTTAGTTTTAGACCCAGATTTAGATTTAGGTTTGGTGTCAGGTTTACTAGCATTATGGTGTGCTTCAGGGAAGGGTTAGGGTTATGGAATGCATTGCACAATGGATTCACCATGTCTGGACAAAAGGATATGGACAGCATGTGATAGACCTCTGCACAAAGAAACAAATGCAGGTATAGGTATACCATATGCAAGCATGTACAATTGCCATGGGTAAGCTGCAACAGATTGTAACTGTATTCTATGGAGGATATCATTTAAGATAACTGGAAAATAGCCATCTTTTCTTCACTCATAAAGAACACTCATAGTTAGTTACATGGGGCCAAGCAGGCCATGCAGACTGCAGTCAGAAATTAAATTGCACATCATACATATTTCTGTAGGTATATGTTACTTTCTGCCTTGGCAATGGATAGGAGGTGTGCAGGCACTATCATGTGATGTGCACATTTCATGGCATCCCTGTGGGGTATTTGTGCACTGATTTTGAAAATACATGCTTGTGGCCAACAACATCAGCATGAAATAATCATACATGAACACATTTAACAGAGATGAATATTTGCCAGTGTTTGCTGCGTAATGACCTCATGTATAGTATCAGCTAAGGTATGTGGTGGCTGCACAGCTTGCATATGATACAGAAGGACAACCTAGTTGCCGAGTCCTGTTTTCCACACACAGTTTCTGCAAGATTATCTAGCCTGGTAAGTATTTATGCCACATCAGATGTCTCAGAGTCATGTAGCAGACATGAAGTCTTGTCCAAGCTAAATAGCACTCGTGGCAGATGGCCTGGCTTAGAAGTACCCTATGTTCAGCGATGCTTGGGTCCAGCACATCTAATATAGATATGGCTTAGGTCTCTGACTGGGCCTTCATCCCATTCCTGAAAGCAACCCCTTATGGGTACTATGACATGTGGCACCACCTGTTTTATGGCAGTTACACTCATGTTGCTGATTACTGTAATACAGCAGCACTGCATACACATGTGGACACTGCAATATACACTGCAGATAATTTTGGTAATGGATGCAGTGTAGCCTTTTTACCCTACATGACCACACCAATGCAAGAATGGTAGTGCAGTCATCTTATACAGTAATGCAGGTTTGCATGCTCCTTGCTTCTAATGTTAATCTGCATATATGTATCAAAAGGGGAGATGTACTGTCATCGGTGCTTCAGCCAACTTTCTCAGATACTTGCTTTCTTTAGCATCTTCGGTTTGTCCCACCACTGGAGGTGTGCCTTTCAAGTCCCTAAAACATGACAGGTATGATTTCTCAGAACTGGCCTTAGGTTTCCAGAAATCCTCAAAATATGTGTCTGGTGTGCTTTACAGGTGGAGAATTGATGATGACAGCTGTTTTACAATGTTAAGCTGGTGGCAGCAGTGCTATTTACATTACATTACATCACATTACATTATATTACATTACATTACATTACATCACATCACATTACATTACATTACGTTACATTACATTACGTTACATCACATCACATCACATTACATTACATTACATCACATCACATTACATTACATTACATCACATCACATTACATTACATTACATTACATCATATTACATTATATTACATTACATTACATCACATTACATTACATTACATTACATTAGACACTGTACATTTAGACAAGGATTAACAGACAAGTTCTGGGTTTACTATGTCTGAAAGAAACGCATGAGCTCTAAACACAACACCTTATATTTTTCAGCACAAAAGCCAAAAACCCATGAACATAAAAGCTCTAAATACAGGTGCTCAATGAACATGAGCTTTCATACAATTAATACCACCAAATAAAATCAAACATTTTTCAAAAACAGCAACCACCCTGCAGTCCCTGTGCTTCCCTACTTATATATTTTCATTGCTGGGTCTCTCCAACTCAATGAAAATGTGATTATTCCTGAAAAAAAATCCTTTTTTCCGCGATCCCCTTAGTGTTAAAATTTAAAAAAAATAAAAACATTTCAGTACCAAATACATTACTATGGCAGATACAAAAATAGTAAAATCTAAGAACACCAAACTTTAAGACAAAGTATTTGAAAAAATGTGTAAACAGGATTCAATCAATGTGAAGTAAACCCAGAACACTAGCACAGCATACAAAGTCACACTTTTTGGTGTCCATCAGGAAGAACACATGACTCTTGTTGACATATATAACTGTGGGCTAAATACCACCATTGGGGTGAGTTGGGCAAATTCCTGGTCCTTCTGACCTGCAGTAATAACCTCAGCGTGGTTCAGATACAGCAGAGACAAAATGGTGGTAGGCTGTGGCTTTTAAAGTGACCACAGCACTGCAAATCCTGATGTACCTGTTAAGATAATGCCATGCCAATTATCATGTAGGCTATTTTCAATGCATCAGTACTCCAGGAACTGCATATGGCATTGTTTCTTCTCCAGTAGGTTAAGAATAATTTGATGCACTGTTAAAACTAGATCCAGAGAGATATATAAATAGGAACAACCCCTTCTGCAAATTACTAATCTCTGGACATGTTTCAATTGAGTTACCACCCATTGAATTAGGATCTCCTTATATTCTCTCTGACTGCCCACCAAAGGAAGCCATGAGCGTCTCCTTTGGCATGATAAATGGGACTGTCTACTATAACCACCAGTGCCTCCTACAGACTGTAATAAGAGGTCTGAACTGTTTCCTAATTTGGCCTTAGGTCTGAGTGTAGGCTTGCACCATCTGTGAAAAGCTATGGACTGTATTAATCTAAGACGCTACCTGTGTCCATAGTTAGTCCCAGTCAGCAAATAATAAACCCCATCTGACCTAGACTTTTAGTCTTTTTGTAGTCCTAGGCCCTTAGTTGTATTGTATGTACAATGTTACCAGGGGTGGCAAAATTCTCAGGTGCACTTTATGTTAACTATAGTCATGGGGTGTACAGGTGTTGGTTGTTCCATGTCCTAAAACACAAATTGCTGCTGATAACCTTGTATTACATGACAAGTAGTCTTACCTACATACCACTGTTAACTTGCATTAACAGTGCTTCTTTATTGCATTAGTTATCAGTTTTTAATGTGACCTTAGACAGAATCATTTGTGTTCTGTTTAGGGACAAGGGAAATATACTACCCTGGCGATGACTGTAAGATCTACAAAGGACTGTAACCTGGAAATCCACAAATGAGTGGAGAAAAGAAAACATTGATTTAATTCAAATGCAGGTACACTTTTATATATGTGATGAAATATAAACTAATATACCTTGGGAAAATCAAAAGAAAGACAATGGGGTTAGGGCAAAGTACTTCTATATACAAAGGTGAAAGCAGAACATGAGGATATCTATTTTATATGATTTTCATGTAACAATCTCCCTGCTAGAAGGCAGTAAATATACCTGGAATATATTGGGAATATACTGTGATTAAACTGGGATACGCTGCAAAAGACATCACCAACAGAATGAAGAAGGCTGTTGCTCTATATTAACAAATCCTGAGGACCGATTTTGCATACTGTATGCAGTTCTGATTGGTTTTCATCTAAAGGGACGTCAACAGGTTTAAAGTTGTTCAGAAAATGGCCAGTGAGATGGCACAAAATCTGTAGCAGGAACCTTCTGAGGAAATCAGAATCCATCTAGTTCATCTTTATGTAAAGGAAGAATGAAATGGGGAGATCTAATGCAGGCATACCGATATTTTAATGGAGTAAATTAGTTATTTTATTTATTTTTACAGAGAAGTGGGTACATGGAAGAGTCTACAAAAGCAATCGTTTCAACAAGGGTTAGAAATTCAAGACAGCACAGCATGGATATTATCTCAGAAAGAAGAAAGAAGTCAAATAAGAAATAGATTACATTTACAATTTCTCATTGGATTCTGGTTAGGGGCAGAAGTGATACTTATCTGCTCTCACTTTTCATATTTCTGTTCTGAGACACAGCATAATATTAAATTCATTTGCAGACAGCTTTGCTGGTGCAATTATGCCGTAAGCATCTCTCTTTATCTTTCTGTATCTTCTAATGCCTTGCTTCCTAAAAGTCTGTTGTGGGGGGAAAACAATACAAATCTTTAAAATTTAACAGAAGTAAATAAGATTTTTTTTATTTGGACTTCAAAGGAATAGGTTTTTATCTGCACTGGACTAATTTCTTATTTATTTATGCTCTTTTTATACTTTGTTTCATTGCAAAATTAGATTAAAAAGTGTGGTCATTTGTTGAGTTAAATTAAATAAATCATAGTGGACAGCATAATGCGATCCATTTTTAACTGGCAGTATTTCACTGCCTGCTGTGGTAATTAAGTTCTATTATGGGTCTACTTTCTCATTTCATTGACTATTGATTTGTACTAAATAGAGTGTAATAATTAATTGATTTATCTTACAGACGTGTGAAACTTGAACATGGCACTTTGTTAATACATTTGAAAGCTTATTGCCGACATTGCTTTCAGTAGTTGTTATGCCAGGTTATTAAAGGAGACCAGCATAACATTCTAGCTTTAAAATATTGCGAATACATCATTTAGATTCAGTAAAACTAGTCACAGAACTGAATAACGTAGTTACCGTCATCTAAAGCTGCTGCACCTCTTCCTTGAATTTAATTACAGATACTTCCTTGATATGGCACGAAGGACTACTGAACAAATCCCATGCTGAAGTAATGTAACATTATGTATCGCCCAGCTTAGGTTTTACACAGAACCAACAGAACCTTCACAGTACTCAATACCTTCTTTGTGACCTAACAGATCATACAATGCTTTATTATTTATTTATTTACATTAAAAGGTACTTACGCATTATCGCAACCAGATTTTTGCAGTTGCGAAAATGGCATACTTCTAGTGAAAGGAGATCATGTAAGACTCAGAAATGATCTTCATACCGTTTTCTACTGTCGCATTATATTGCTTAACTACCAGGACCACATAGAAATATGTTCATAGGTTAGTACTAAGCTAACTGCCCTTGAGAGCCATTTTAAGCCTAATCAATTATCCCTTATGAGACTCAAACCCTGCACCCTGTGTTTGCAAGGCAAACACCTTAACCATTAGGCCACCATGCCAACCCCATACGCAGGGAGTTTCTGTCTGCAGTTACTGCTGCCATTACCTGTCAGCACCAGCGACTTCCAAAGCTGCCAGGAGTCTTCCGTTTTTTTTCCTTTCACCTTTACTGTGTACCTCAAGCAAGACTGACCACAAGTCTGATGGCAGGAACCTGATTCTACATGCCAATATTAAAAGACAACAAGAAAGGAAGGGCGTAGTGGCGAAGTAACAGCCACACACACTTTCCTTGGGGTGCTGGCTTTGAAGGAACTGAAGTCTAAAAAAGGAATGAACGCCATTATTTACTCATAGCAGTACTCGTTAATGAGTCGGCACAGTTACTTTTCCTGAAGTCTGTCATCCCTTCTGCTCTGCATTTATTTAATAATAAATCACATTTGTTACATTTCAACCACACACTATAGGGACACTTAAACTTGCTCTTACACCCTGTTTACAACCTGCAGAAATCGGCATGTACAATAACAGCCATCGTGCATCTGTAATGCATGCAAATCAGGAAGAGGATCTTTTAAATTGCTGATCTTCCTGAAGGCAGCCCACAGTTTTTAGTGAGCAGTAAGGACTTTCAATAACACTTTACAGTGTTGCATGCCCTCCTTTCACTTGTAGTATGGTATTTTTGCAACCGCGAAAATCTGGTTGTGATAATACGTAAGTACCCATTAAAATCTTAGAAAGAATAAAATGTGTTATTTCCATCAGCAAAATGATGCATTTATTAAAGAGAGCAAACAAAGTCACCTCAAAACCTTAATAAGAAATATCCCTAATTATAAATCAACAATGACAGTGTAGCTGCTTCTAATCGACATTTCGGTCACTTAGCCATGTTTCAATATCCTGAACTGATCTAACTCCTCACTTTCAAAAAAAACTAGCATGGCAAAGATACAACAGTTTCATTACAAAAAAAAAATTCTAAGCACATCTCTTCTTTACCCCATATTGAATTTTATTGAATGTTTTTCTGTGGAGCTTTTCTCTCCGAGTCTCCACCAAAAAAGGGCTTTGTCCCAGTTGGACCAACCCGGTTAACAAATGTCAAATACATACATAAATAAATAAATAAATAAATAAACATTACCCACTTAATACTTTCTGAATATAAGATTAGCACTGTCAGAGATAAATATAGCCTACATGGTGTTGTTATATTATCATTGCTAAATACATTTGCATTTCTTAATTGCTGCTTTATTTGGAAATGAGTGTTTTTATTTCAGCTTTATACCACATGTAAAATGTTCCCTGTAGCCTGTAGAATATGAGTGCTGTTAATCTTTCCTTTATGTTAGGTACTCCCTGTGTGTATGCATGTATGTATGTGTCTGTATAGATAGACAGATGCATAGATACACAATTTATATGTTTTCTACATGTTAGAAAGACCCCTGGCCCAGATTTTGGCAGATGAAACCATGTAGTTAACCACTGTATGAATAAATAAGCAAGTAATTAAACTAATAAAATGCTTAAATTCAGATGACAGTCTATGCGAATGTCAGAAACTATACTCACATGTCTACATACGTAAATGCATACATAATCGGATCACCTACATAAAACTCTGTTTTATGCAGTCCTCTGATATAACATGATGTAACAGAATGGTATGACCCAAAGTTGTAAATCTGCTCTATTATTCTTATTGTGCAGCATTCATCCATTACCCAAACCAGCTATTGTAACTCCACAAAACACACACACATGCATGGAGACATGCATACAGACACGCACACCTACATACATGCATAGATGTTTATTATACTTTTCTATATATTTACCTATTTTCTGTGTATACCTATCCATTTAACTATCTCATAACAGTGACCCACTCGCTCGTGCTCTCTCTCTTTCTCTCTCTATGTGTATATATATATGTGTGTGTGTTTACACTCACACATGCATGCACAGATATATATGTATGTATGCATAAATATATATATATATATATATATATATATATATATATATATATATATATATATAAATTTGTTTTATTTATTGGCATTTGCTTACCGGGAAAGTCCATCGGGCCTAAAGAACCTGGGAGAAAAGCTCCACAATATACAATACATAAAATATAAAATAAAACAATTATATACAAGCAATATTACAAAAAAGACAGTAATATGCAAAAGTCAAAAGTGTGCAAATGCCTGATATGTACAGATGTTTGGTGGTTAAGAATCATAAACAGGTAAAGTGATTAATTTATCGTACTCTAAGGGTAGTATACTGAAGATAGTGAGATCTTGGCAGTATACTGAAGGTGTTTTGGGGTTATAGGCAGCAGAGTGGAAAGAAAGATGTGGACAGATGAAACAGTGAGAGTGGATAGGAAAAAAGAGATAAATTAGTTGTTTTGACTAGAGAAAAAAAGTTTGCAGGGGTAAGGATTTAAATTTGAATAGGAACAAACTTAGACTATAGATGGTTAGGTTATGGATGGATGACAGCTGAGACAATTACACTGCCATAGGGTTGAGAGGTGATGCAGCAGAGATTTTTTGAAGGAAGAGGTACTACCGGAGGTTCTGATAGCTCCTAATGATGTGCACATCCTACAAAAGGGCCTCACTGAGACATATGCCTGGTGTCAAAGTCACGGCCTCAAGCTCAATGCCAAAAAGTGCATTGTCATCCCCTTTGGTAAAAACCTCTGTACCCATGAACTACCACATAGGCGGTAGTCACCGAAAGTATGATAAGAAAAGGTGGACAGAAGTCTCTCCATTGATAATCACATCACCACAGTAGTCAGGAAATCCTTCTACGTGGCACACCTCATTACAAAAGGTTTCTCATCCAGGAAAAAAGAAGTCATTGTTCCCCTCTTATCGTCACTCATTAGACCCTTTATAGAGTACAACGCTCCTTTTGGTATGTACCTCACAACATATCTACAACTAGAAAGGCTGCAGAAATACCTCACAAAGAGGATTACCAGCCTCAAACAGATGCCCTATGCAGACCGTCTAAAAAAACTCCAGCTTTACTCCATTGCATGTCGCCTACTCAGAGGCGATCTCTGCCTAACATACAAAGCTATGTCAAACCCAGAGCTGTTGGACATGCTTCACTTAAAGAAATCCCAATTCCTCCGAGCTTCATGCTCTAGGGACCTAAACCTTGTCACCACAATAAACAGAACATGCTGGAGGGATAGATTCCTGTCCCAGAAACTTCCCATACTCTGGAACAAACTACCTAGCTATATCAAACAAAGCTCCTCATTAGCACTCTTCAAGAAAAATCTTGATGATTGGATGGGAAATAGGAAATTCACCCCGGGGATCACTTCTGTGGCTCTGCTCGACAGGGGCACAGGAAAATAATTTTCTTGGGTGGCGAAAGCCAGAGTACCTTTTTGGCTAGGCTTATATAGGCCCTAGGGCCAATAGCCTAGTACCTACCTATGAACCTATGAACCTATAATGGGAGAGTGTTCCACTGCTTGGCGATGGAGTAGGAATAAAGCAATTTGCTAGTGAGAAGTTTGGCTATGTCTACCTGCAGAAGAAGTTGATTTTCCGATCAAAGTGGTCTATTTATGTGGTAGTGGGTTAAGATGGAAGAGAGGGCAAGACAGTCTGAGGGTTTGTACATGATTTTGTGAGCTGTGATGAGCTGCAGGTAGGTTAGCTGATGTGGGAGTTCTAGCCAGTTAAGTGATTTTAAGGCAACACAATGATGGGAAGAGTGTTTTGCATTGGTTGCAAACTTGGCTACCTTGTTGTAACATGATTTAAGCTTGGTTTTTAGGGTGGAGCAGATATTGGTGAGGAGAGGAGCACCATAGAGGAGTGAAGTTAGGAGAAAGATCACTTAGTAGAGCAGTTAAGATATTATTTTTGTCAGTAGAGGGTGGCTAGCTTATTGTTTTTTATGTTAATGTGAATGTGGCAGTCAAATGTCAGGTTTTCATCGAGGATGACTCCTAGCAACTTGATATGGGAGAAAACCTCTATGGTAAAATTGGTTTGGGATTGGATGGTGAATTCTTTCTTGTTGACAGAGAGGTTTTTCTTGGGTGAATAGAAACAATTTAGTTTTGTTTGGGTTTAGGGCTAGATGATTATTAGTCATTCATCTTTTGGTGGTGGTAAAGGCTTTCTGGCTCATCTGCAAGAGTTCTGTTGTTGATTTAGTAGAGCAAATAATGGTTGAATAATCTGCATATTGTACAAATGTTCAATGTTTAAGGTTGGCATGGAAGTCATTTATAAAAATACTGAATAGCAGAGGTCCTAAAATGGTGCCTTGGGATATCCCTGTAGTGGAGTTAAGAAATAGAGAGAAAGAGTTGAGCCATATGGTGGATTGTTGTCTATCTTTTAGATAGCTTCTGAACCAGTTTAGGGTTGGTGGGAGATACTGAGGGGAGAGAGTTTTCTGAGGAGTAGGGGGTGGGCAACCTTATCAAATGCTTTTGAAAGGTCAATGAAGATAGAGGATACAAATTTACCATTATTTGTGGCTTGATTGACAGTGTCCATACAGGAAATAGGAGCAATAGTAGTGCTGTGGCCAGGCCTTAACCAATGCTGAGTTGGGGAGGGGAGTTTGTTTAGTAGTAGATAGTCTAGAGGTTAGTGATGAATGCATTTCTCAAGAATTATGAAGATAGGAGAGAGAATAGCAATGGGTCTGAAGTTATTTATATCTGTATTGTTACCGCCTTTATGGAGTGGAAGAATAAATGCTTTTTTCCATGTTGTTGGGACATAATCCTCTTGGAGAGACCTATCAAGAAATATGCTGATGTGAAATGCAATGGATCTTGCTGACATCTGGAGATATTCTGGGGGTAAGTTGTCATGGGCACATGAGACAGGTTTCAGTCTGAGGATAAGTTTAGTTACAGTGGAGATGGGAATGGTGGAGAAAGAAAAGGTAGAAGAGTTGGGTTTGGTGTCCAGAGAGGGATGTGATAGTGAAGAAGAGCTAGTATTAGTGTGTGGAAAAGTAGTAGTGAGTTTGGCTATATTTCCATATTTTGTCCCTGGCATTCATAGTTTGTTTGGTAGATTTAATAAGCCATATGGTATGCTTAATTTTGACACTTCTTTTGTCTAAGTGGGGCTAGTTTGTTGAGGATGGTTATGAATGTGAAGTTAAAGAACTCAACAGCTTCACTGAGTGGCAGGAGTTTTAGAATATTCCAGTTGATTGTTCTAAGGGTTTCATTGAGAATTGTAGGGTTAAAGCTACTAAGATTTTTAGTCTGTTTAATTTGGTGTTGAGAGGGTGCTGTGCTGGTTGTGCAAATTATATAGGCTAGAAGGTGGTCATTAATACTGCAAAAGAGAGTTCCTACTGTTGAGATTTTGTTAGGGATGGAGACAAGTATCCAGTCTAGAAGTGAGCCACTGCCTTTATATTTTGCTAGGTCTAGTTATATCTGTTATCAACTGTGTAAAGTTGAAGAGGTTGATATTGGGTGAGGGGGAGTGGTCTACAAAATCTAGCCAGTTTATGTTTACGTCATCTAGGATTATTGTCTCATTCTTAATGTTTGATATCCAGTATGGGACAATGGTGAAAGTGTTGGGAAAAATTATGGCAATGCCTCAACCTTTTTTATGCGGTCTATCAGCCTGTAGACAGGCACAGCCTGGAGGCAGGAATGCTGAACCCTTTATGTAAGGTGCTTTGTCTCCTGGCAGTAGCATTTCTAGGGTAGGACACAAAGTGAACAAGTGCCCTTGGTGCAAAGTGTTACAGGGTGCAATTAGCCATGATCTGGTCAAGCATCCTGATTCCCAATCACTCTTTACTGCAATATTTTCATTTACGGTCAAAACTGATCACTGTAGTGCTCTGTGTGTTGTCTAAATGGTAGAAACAGTTTGCTACATTGTAGCGAGCAGTTTGCTATAATTTAAAAGTAAGAGTTTTTTTATTTCTTTTTTTTTGTTGTTGTTTTAGCAAAACTTGAACACTGTAGTGCTAGTGCTCAATGTATTATCTAATTTGACTGTAGCAACTGCAAGCATTTTGCTACAGTTTAAAAGTAAAAAACAAACAAACAAAAAAATGTAAGTGAAATTTGAGCACTGTAATGTTCTTTGTGGGATATAAGCTTTAGGAACTGCTGCTTCATTTGTAGCAAGCAGTTTGCTAAAAAGAGATGTTTTTTTTTTCTTTTTTGCTAAAATGTGAGGAAGGAAATGGGACCTGATTGACTCCTGCATTTCAGACTTGCCTCCCCTGCAGGACCCATATTAGCACATGTTCCTGGGTTTACACTAGTAGGAATATTCAGTAGTCAGGATTTTTACACATTGTTGTCTTCATTGTTTTGGTCTTCTCTATTTTGCTACTGTGAATATATATTGCAAGATTCTGGGCTTCAACTTTGGGTTAGACAACCAAATTCATATATTATTTTGAACAAGTACAGGGTGCCTTGGTCAGTAAGAATTTCTCAGGGAAGTCCTACTGAGAGAAAGAAAAACAGTATTAGTTCTCTAGCAATGGTTTTTGCACTGACTGTTCAGAGATATACTTCCTTAGGAAGCATCATTACATAACCAGTATTTACTAGGATATGCTAGTGACGCTTCCCCAAATTAACAAGAGGTGCCGCAATGTCCCATGTTATGTATTCAAATGGGACTTCCACAATGACAATGGAGAGGGTATCAAAAGGCTCTTAAACTTGAGGAAGTGTGTTGTACAGTGGTATTATGTGGAAGATGCAGTGTTATGGTCAGAGTTAGGGTTTTGTGATGGAGTAAGGTTTAGGGCTAGGGTTAAGTTTAGCATATATGAGAGAGGTACCCCACAGTAGTTTATTCGGTACTTACGTGTTATCGCAACCAGATTTTCCCACATGGTATACTTCTCTTTTACTAAAACTACAACAAATGAGTGTGATCAGGAAGGCTGAACTGTTAAAAAGTGG
Organism: Protopterus annectens; assembly: GCF_019279795.1. Classification (NCBI taxonomy): domain Eukaryota; kingdom Metazoa; phylum Chordata; order Ceratodontiformes; family Protopteridae; genus Protopterus; species Protopterus annectens. Next base: position 1,488,018,831 of record NC_056741.1, on the reverse strand, counting down.
TGGATATTGGTGGTGGGTTTGTAAGACAATTAAAGGTTACAATTTTAGGATGTGCAGGTAGCGTGCTTTAAAGACGTCAAGCGGTGAATTCAGCGAGAAGCTCAGTCTTCAGATATTAGCCTCAAGTCTGCACTCCTGCTTTTTGCTGTTGTAAACGATGAATCAGAATGGTTTGTTAACTTCAGTTTTCCACAGCATCTCATCACTTTCACTCTGAAACAGAAAGCAACACTGAAATCCTCCACGGGATAGCTGTGTGTAAGAGTGATGTTAACCTACTTTTCAAAGTGCTTTACAGCAGCAGAAAGAAAGCAGGACTCCAGACTGGAGGCTAATAATCTGAAGACTGAGCTGCTCGGTTCACCAAACAGAAAAAAAAAATGGAAAAGCCACATTATTGGTGTTCAACGGACATCATAGATCACAGATACTATTAGGAAAGTACCCCATACTCTTTGTACACTTTCACAAAAAAGGGTGCCTTAAGAAGGAGCTTGACTTTCCAGATCCTGTTTAAAACACATAAGAGGATCACAGTCACCCTGAATCTGTGGTCAGTGTAATAGATCACATGGTTATATGAGCTGTCTTTAAAAATGAAATGCATGCATGAAGAAATATCTGTCCCTCTCGCAGTTGACTGCCAAAGTCCGGCTTCCGTTTCTTCTTCCTGCTCATGTTTAACTGGCAAAACCTATCAATACAAAGGTAATTAGGAGTCGACGGACACCTTCTTACTCAACC